>NC_142875.1:112037500-112282500 GCF_051225735.1 Oryctolagus cuniculus | reverse complement strand
CTCAAGGTGCTCAGGGCAAAGTGAGTAAGGGAACAGACTAGTTCCATAGAGTATAAATGCGGGAAGTAGGAGCTTGTGCAGCATGTGTAGCTGGCAAGTAGGGGAGGGATGCCCAGGCAGAGGGGCAGATTTCACACTAGGAGAGACATTAGAAGGGATTTTGAGAATTAAGCAAGAACTCATTTGCAAGACAGTGGCAGAAGCTTGACCCAGGCTTACAGATAGAATCATGACAACAGAGGCATACAAGAGCATGATGCTTGGGAGGTGGTAGTGAGATTTGCCTGAGGTGTGAGGAGGATGATGGGTGTGCAGTCAGTGTGGAAAATTAGGCAAGGGTTCCATTGCAGGATTTAGAGTGAGGGAATAACATGAATGATCCTTTTGAAAAGATCAGTGTAGAGGATAGATTGGATGAGCAGGAGCCAGCATAGGAAGAAAGAGGCTATGTCGATGTCCTCGTGGGAGTTAAGAGGTTCAAGGGGACTATGGATGCTGGAGTAATGAAGCTGATGTATTTTGGAAAATTTCATCATGCTGCTCTCCACTAGTAGCTTCCATTATTCTCAGGGCACAGTATAATCCCAGCAGCTGGGCAGAACAAGTCTTCCCTCTAAGGACCTACAGCCACTCTTTGGTCTAGCTCCCACCTTCCCCATTTTGTATCTCATGCTCAAGTTCTCTTCAAGCCTTTGAATGCTGCTGGGTAACCTGGAGTGAACTATCCCTTCTACGTCTTCATACCTCTGATTCAGGAGCTGACCCATGTGCTCCTGGACTCCTTGAGTTTTTTTTTTAAGATTGTAACTCTGCCTTTCAAATAAATAAATTAGACAGAGAGAGGGAAAGACAAAGAGAGACAGAGATCATCCTTCTGCTGGTTCACTCTCCAAATGGCTGCAAAAGCCAAGTCTAGGCCAGGCTGAGGCCAGGAGCCAGGAGCTTCATCCAGGTCTCCCATGTGAGTGGCAGGGCCCCATGTACTTGGACCATCTTACGCTGCTTTCCCAGGTGCATTGCCAGAGAGCTGGATTGGAAGTGGAGTGGCTGGGATCCGAACCAGTGGTATTACAGGTAGCTGCCATTGCTGGGCCACATGCTGGCCCCGCCTTGATTTTCTTTTACCCTTGAATTTAGGTTGCCATACTATAAAATGAATTCCTGAGCAGACAGTGGACACTTTGAGGGCAGGAGTCATGTATTTTTTTTTTTAAGATTTATTTATTTATTTGAAAGGAAGAGGGAGGGAGAGAGAGAGAGAGAGCGAGCGAGCGAGAGCACACACGCGAGAGAAATAGATTATCCATGCATTGGTTCACTATCCAGATGGCTGCAAAGGCCAGGACTAGGCCAAGCTGAAGCCAGGACCCAGGAGCTTCTTTCAAATCTCCCATGTTTGTCCAGAGGCCCAAGCACTTGGGCCGTCCTCTGCTGCTTTCCCAGGCCACTAGCAGGGAGCTGGTTGGGAAGTGGAGTGGCTGGGGCTTGAACCACTGTCTATACGGGATGCCAACATCACAGGCTATAGCTTAACCCACTGTGCCACAGTGCCGGCCTCAGGAACTGTCATTTTTTTAATCTCTAAATCTACAGCCCCAGAATAACTTAGGGCTAACCGAATCATCTCTTAATTAATGCTTCTGAGTGAATGAGTGAAGTAACCCAATAATGTCTGGGACTCAATGTCTTTATGCTCAAGTTCTACCTCTCCTGGAGTTGCTTTAGTGTATTAGAGAAATGTGATCTTAAAACTTAGATCTGAAGAAACAAAAGTCAGACATGTAGCATTGCTAATAGGTCCAAATCTAAGAGGAAGCATCTGCCTAGGGTCTTGGCAGATTTCCTTGTCTCTCTAATCTGTTCTTTTATCCAACAGATGTCTGCACACTCCGACCACAAGATGATTAATAACCAGGGACTGGGCGGGGGGAGTATCTGTGTACTTTTAGCCAGTGTTTGAGATTTAAATCTTTCCATCGGCATGTGTGACAGCCACTGTGTTTCCTTCTCTTGAAGCCTGTACAGGTCTAACTATGAACGGAGGATAGAGTTTATGAAGGCTAGCTACAGGAGAAATGACAGGTGGGCTAGGATCCTGACACCAGCTGAGAAAGTGGGGAATCAGGAGTCGGATCAAGTGATAGAGCACATGGAGGAAGGGAAAGTAGTTGGATTAGAGGAATCTGGAGACCAGAAGAAAGCTGTTCAAGATGCTGAGGTTGCCTACGCTTTATTGATTTCGGCAGTGGTTCTTGATGTCTGACCATGATCCTCTGGGAAACCTTGGAGTTACTGGAAAGCATTTGAAATCCAAATGAAAATTTGTATATTCTCTGTCAACAGATAGTAAAAAGATAACTACTGGCATATGAGGGTTTCTGCATTTAAACGATTGGGGCTGGATCTTGAACTGGTAATGCTTGTTCTGGGCTGACAGCTCTGATTTTGCATTTATGTCATACCTTATAATGCACAAAGATATTTTCATTCATTAATTTATTAAGTTAGCCATAATTTTATAGGGTAGGTCAGTAGGTATCCCCATTTTCCAGTTGGAGAAACTGAGACTTAGGCTGTGGTTTGCATATGGTCTTGTGAGTTGAATTGATTCGGCTGGAATGAGCTTGCAAAGAACTCCATGGGCTTTTAGTTTAGTTCTTTTTTCTCTATGCCACAGAGGTCACTGTGGAAGGAAAACATATCCAGAGCAAAAGGTGGAGAAAGATGGCACCAGGTGTTAAATACACTCTTGGAAACCAGAGAAAAGGAAGAATAAGGCTGAAAGCAAGGCTGGTTCTTTTGCTTAACTTCCAGAAAGTCTAAAAGTCAGACCTGGTTATGAAACTGGAAGAAGACACATTACAGCCAACCATTAGTAGTTGTGCTCTAACAAGTCATCATTAAAGATTTTTTAAAATTCAAGACAAACTCAAATTATGTTATTGAAGATATATTTTGAGGATGGTTATAGGAGATAATTGAAAAGGCTACATTTCTAAGGTCCTAGATCTAAGAATGTTCATCTGACAGGGGATTCATATCCAAAATATATAAGCAACTCAACTCTACAGTGAAAAAATCCAAATAATCCAATTAAAAAGATAATGAACCAATCTAAATGGACATTTCTCAAAAGAAGATATACAAATGGCCCAGAAATACATGAAGAATAAAAAGCTCAATGTCACTAATCATCAGGGAAATGTAAATCAAAACCACAGAAAGATACCATCCTATCCTCATCAGAACAGCTACCATTTAAAAAGACAAAACATAAATGCTGATAAGGGTACAAGGAAAAGGGAACCTCACATACTGTTGATGGGAATGAAATTAGTACAGCCATTATGGAAAACAGTATGGCAATTCCTCAAACAGCTAGAAAATAGACCTAACATATGATCCAGCAATTCTACTACTAGGTATATATCTAAAGGAAAGAAAATCAGTATGTCAAAGAGATATCTGTATTTCCATGTTCATTGAAGCAATAATCACAATGTCAGGATAAGGAATAAACCTAGGTGTCTATCAATGTGTGAATGGTCAGAGAATATACAGTACATTTATAAAGTGAAATACTATTTAGCCCTAAAAAGAATAGAATTCTGTAATTGATGGGAGCATGGAGGATATGTTAAGTAAAATAAGAGCAGAAAGACAAAAACTGAATGTTCTCACAATATATATGTGGAAGCTAAAAAAGTTCATCGCACAATTGAGTTGACTAGAGGTCACCAGATTGTGAGGAGGCTGGGAGGGCACAGAGGGAGCAGTGGAGAGAGATGGTTCGTGGGTAGAAGGGTGCAGCTGGAGAGGAGGGAATAGCTTCTTCTGATGCTCTATGGTGCATTAGGGTTGCTGTGGTTGATATCAATCAATTATATATTTCAGAATAGATAGTAGAGAGGATTTGGGATGGCCCAAGGCAAAGAAAGGATAAATGTTTGAGGGGATGGACATGCCAGTTATTCTGATCTGATCCTTTCATGTTAGATACGTACCATGAAATATCACACTGCCACCCAAATATGTGCAATTATTACATGTCAAAAATAAAAATTATTTTAAAACATGAACTTTTCCAAGTTCCAAAGAAGAAAGCAGATGTGACATACATCTGTAATAAAAAAATTTTAATGCCTTTCTTAAGTCATTGGAATATTTATTCTGGATAGTAGCGTTGTAAACAATGCATAATTCCTTCAGAGAAATCTGGATTCACCAGACACAAATTGTGTTAATGTAAGTTTTTAATAATTTTTTAGCATCTCATGTTTAGTTCAATCAGAAGAGCAGAGAATATCAACCCAGGGAAATGGATATTCTATGGAAGTCCTCCACAAGGTTAATGGAAGCAATTGTGATTATTGATTATTTATTATGGACTAAATAGTCTGTTAAGCACTTTATTTTCAGAAAATTTCTGCCTTCACAATTAACCCAATTGTTACAAATAAGTGTTTTAAAGCATAAAGGAGGTGAATACTTGTCCAAATTCCACGCGCACACCATGATGGGAGTTAGAATGGGCCTGTGTGGGGTGGTAGTTTGGGGCAGTGGTTAAAATCCCTCTTGAGGCTCTTACATCCCATATCAGAGTGTCTGGGTTTGAGTTCCTGCCCTGATTCTGATTCCAGCTTCCTGCTAATGCAGACTCTGAGAAGCAGCGGTGATGGTTCAAGTAGGTGAGACCCTACTACCCATTTGGGAGCCCTGTATTGAATTCTAGGTTCCTGGCTTTGGCCTGTCCCAGTCATAGCTGTTGTGAGCATACAGGGAGTGAACCAGCAGATCTCCCTCTGTCTCTTACTTTCAAACAAAGAACAAACAAAAGAATAGGGACTGGAACTCAAAGATGTCTGAATTTAAAGTCTATACTCTTTTTAAAAGTCCATACTCTTGGGGCTGGCACTGTGGCACAGCGGGTTAATGCCCTGGCCTGAAGTGCTGGCATCCCATATTGGCCCTGGTTCTAGTCCTGGCTGCTCCTCTTCCAATCCAGCTCTCTGCTATGGCCTGGGAAAGCAGTAGAAGATGGCCCAAGCCCTTAGGCCTCTGCACCCTCGTGAGAGACCCATAAAAAGATCCTGGCTCCTGGCTTTGGATCGGTGCAGCTCCAGCCATTGCAGCTAATTTGGGAGTGAACCAGTGTATGGGAGACCTTTTTCTCCGTCTCTACCTCTCTGTCTGTAATTCTACCTCTCAAATAAATAAATAAATCTTAAAAGAAGTTCATACTCTTAACATTAAGCTGGATAATCTCAAACTGGGCAGTATACTTTTTTCCCTGGAAGTCTCTTGAATTTGTATCTAGGTTTGGCTATGTACTGTACATAAATTATGTGATTTTTAGCTGTCGGTTCTTTAAATTCTATACAAATCACAGTTTGGGTGCATTCTCTCCACACGTCACTAGGTGGAGCGAGTGTACTGAAAAGCCACCCAGCTCTCTGGATTTATTCTAGGAAGCCAGAGGAAGTCAGTAAAGGCTGGTTTTGATTGGAAAAGTGCTAAAAAGATCACTCCCTCTGACAGCTGGCTTCTTTTCTGGATAATATAGATGAAGAGGAAGATGAGAGGTCTCTGGAGGTGTAGAGAATTGCTGGAGCCAAGAGCTATGTGGGATGAATGCATAATCAACGAACTCTGTTCTTTCCCAGGGTGGTTTTAATAATCTCATGTGTGACTGGGCTGTGGGTTGTGGAAGCAGAGCACAGTATTCCCCTGCTCTGTGTGGTCTGCCTTTTCTGGGAGACTCCAGCCTTTCCTGTTATATAATACAGAGCATACCTAGTTGGTCCCATATCTAGCTTGGCAGATGGCTGGAATGCCTACAATGATGCTAAAGGTAATGGTAATACTGTTATTATGTTAGCACACATGGGCTTGGCACTTTACAGATTCTTTTCACTAGAACAGGACAGGGTAAGGTGAGGTGAGGCTTTTCCTCTTGTCCAGGAAGGTATTGTACAAGGCAGGGTTTCCAGAGAAAGAACAAAAAGGATCCCTCTGATTCTAGATCTGTCTCTCTGCCTCTCTCCACCCCTACCCATCTCTGCCTGTCGATACTTGGTTGGCTCATCTAACTGTGGAGACTGGCAGAATTCCTCTTCCTTGGGAGAGCTCATCTTTTTTTCTTCAGGCCATCAACTGATTAGACAAGGCCCACCAAGAGTATAGAGGGGAATCTGCTCTACTCAGAGTCTACTGATTTAAGTGTTCACCTCATTTAAAAATACTTTCATAGAAATATAGATGCGGTTGACAAAATATTTGGGTACTATGGTCTTGCTAAATTGACACGTAAAGTTAGTATTCACAGATGTGCAACAAGTTCCCTGCTAGGTGGGGGCGGGGCACGGAAATGATGTTCCCCTTCCTGTCTTTGCTAGGACTCAGAGCTGTTCACCTCAATGTTAGCAGAAGCAGTCAACTCACTGTCTCCCCTAAAGTCTTGATAATTAGGTAGTGCTATTTCGGATAATTATCAAAATGTTTTTTGTACAAGTATGTAATAACTGAGAATTTCATAAAACCTAGCATGCAACCATATAGTCCGTGATTTGAGTATAAAAGGGTTTTGGGATTTTTTTTCTGCAGAAGTATCTAGAAAAGTCTTGTAATGAATTTCAAGTAAAGTGTAGAAGCATCAAATGCTTTAAGATTTATTTATTTATTTGAAAGGCAGAGTTACAGAGAAGTAGAGGCAGAGAGAGAGAGAGAGAGAGAGAGAGAGAGAGACTGACTGACTGACTGACTGACTTCCATCTACTGGTCCACTCCCCAGATGGCTGCAATGGCCAGAGCTGAGCCAATCTGAAGCCAGGAGCCAGGAACCTCTTCCAGGTCTCCCACGCAGGTGCAGGGGCCCAAGCACTTGGGCCATCTTCTACTGCTTTCCTGGACCATAGTAGAGAGCTGGATCAGAAGTGGAGCAACTGGGTGCCGAACCCATGCGCATTTGGGATGCTGGCACTGCAGGCAGCAGCTTTACCAATTGTACCACAGTGTCGGGAAAACAAATGCTTATTATTTTTTTTTGAAAGAGTCCCCAGAGATGTTGTATTTGAGTTTCCCCATTTTATAGATAAATGAAGACCTAGGAGAATGAATGCATTGTTCAAGGTTAACAGATAGTAAATGAGAGAACCAGGGCCGGAACCGCAGTCTCTTGTGTGCTGTCTCATTGCTGTTCCCGTATTGCACTATGTCACCACCGTGGGAACTTGAAGTGGTATCGCATGGGCTGCGGGTGCCCAGGCAGACGTGCTGTGCAGCAGGCATCCAAGTGCTCCCAACAGATAGGAAGATCAGTCTCAAGTGGGGAAACAGTTAATAAAAGAAAAAAAAAAACATGAAAAGGTTGAAACCCAATCGTTCCCTTAGAAATAGAGATGTAACTTGAAGGAATCTCTGATAGAGTGGCAAAGGTGGGAGGAAAGTCATCCAGGCCTAGGTTCTGTGAGCCCTAGGCTGAGCTGTGTTGTACTGAGTGTAGTCTGATGGAATTCTAGCTGGTGGCTTTGTGGCCTCAGCAATTTCAGATCGCTTAGGTCTAAGCCACTACCCAGACCATATATATAAAATAATAAAGCAATTGCTGTTAACTGTACACATACACCTGTGTGATGGGAACCTGTCTAGTTTGTTCAGCCAGGGAGTTTGGCACTCCATGCTGGCCACCAGAAACCCTATTTAGCCTGTCATATCCACTGGGATGGGGGTAATAAAGATGACTTTAGAACTAATATTTGGGCCTTTGGAGAAAATATGATGCCATTAAAATATCCTAAATTAAAAAAATATTTATATATTTATTTGAAAGAATGACAGAGATCTTCAGCTAGTTCAAGAAAGAGAGAGAGAGAGAGAGAGAGAGCGAGAGAGAGCGCTTTCTTCAGCTGATTCACTCCCCAAATGGCCACAACTCCATCTGGGTGTCCCATGTGGGTGGCAGGGCCCAACTACTTGAGCCATCCTGTTCTTTCCCAGGTGCATTAGCAGGCACCGATTGGAAGCCAAGTAGCTGGGACTTGAACCAGCACTCAATGTGGGATGTGAGCAGCCCAAGCAGCAGTGTGAATCCTTGCACAGTGCCCACCCCTCACATATCCTGCAGAAGACCTCCAAGGGAGCTTCCTCACTAATACATGTCACAAGAGAGAAACCTGAAGGAGACAGAGAAATAGGGCACCCCTGAGACAGTTCAGTGGGAGTGGGTAATGAGTAGTTGTCCACATTAAATCGAGCATCTTTGATTGGAGGGAAGGGAGAGCAGCGTCAGGCTAAATAGAACTGTGAGGTCAGTGTCAGAGTTGTGGGCTAGAGCAATAGAATCAATGGCCATGGTAATGGTGGGGCCATCCTGCATCAGCAGGGCTGGTAAGTACAGCTGTGGATTAAATAAAAAACACTATTTATTTGAATGGCAGAGTTAGAGACAGAGACCTTCCCCAAGTGGCCATGACAGACAAGTTGTAACAGGCTGAAGCCAGGATCCTGGAACCCCATCCAGGCTTCCCACACAGGTCCAGGGGCCCAAGCACTTGGGTCATCTTCCATTGCTTTTCCCAAGCACATTATCAGGGAGCAGGATCAGAAGTGGAGGAGCTGAAACTTGAACCATTTTTCATATGGGATGCTAGCATTGCAAGTGGTGGCTTAACCTGCTATGCTGCAATACCAGCGCCCAGCTGCAGATTTCTAAAAACTTATTTTCATCTACTTGAAAGATAGAGAGGGCCGGCGCCATGGCTCAATAGGCTAATCCTCCACCTAGCGGTGCCGGCACACCGGGCTCTAGTCCCGGTCAGGGCGCTGAATTCTGTCCTGGTTGCCCCTCTTCCAGGCCAGCTCTTTGCTATGGCCTGGGAGTGCAGTGGAGGATGACCCAAGTACTTGGGCCCTGCACTCGCATGGGAGACAAGGAAGAAGCACCTGGCTCCTGCCATCGGATCAGTGCGGTGCGCCGGCCGCAGCGCACCGGCCACGGCGGCCATTGGAGGGTGAACCAACGGCAAAGGAAGACCTTTGTCTCCGTCTCTCTCTCTCACTGTCCACTCTGCCTGTCCAAAAAAAAAAAAAAAAAAAAAAAAAGAGCGAGCGTGAGTGTTTCTATTTGTTTACTCCCCAAATACCTGCAATAGCTGGTGCTAGGCTAGCTCAAAGACAGGAGTCTGGAACTCCACATGGATCTCCCACAGGTTGGCACAAACATTTGAGCCATCGTCTGCCTTCCAGGATGCATGAGCAGGAAGACAGATCAGAAGTAGAGTAGCCAGGACTCGAATCTGCTCTCTGATATAGGACCCACTATGCCACAGATCCTGCCCCAGCAGCAGATTTTTGTTCCTCAGTGAGATTCAATTCTTCTGTTGGAAACATTTCTGAGTTCCTGGTGTATGTCAAATGTAGAATGGAATATTTTCAATGCAATGCTGGGTACTGGAGGGATATTTAAGATACACATAATCAGTTCAGAGAAAGATTACATTTAGTGCATGGAGAGGAAGTATGAGAGACAATCCAGAAGTGGTGTTACTGATCTGTGCTTTGAAGAATGGATAGGAGTTTTCCAAGTGGACAATGAAAAAAGAACATTTGAAACAATAAAGGCATTTTTATAGATATTGTTAAATAACAAATCACCCAAAATGTAATGGCTTAAGACAATGGCAATAATTTATTTGCTTATGAATCTGTAATTTGAGCAGAGCTAAGCATAGATGGCTTACTTAAGCTGATGCAGCTGCACTCAGGGCGGGGGAATCCACTTCGCTAATGACTTACAAGTTGGTCCTGGCTGTAGGCCGGGAGCTCAGCCAAGCTGGGGACTATGAGCATCTATGTGGGCTTCTTGGAGTTCTTCGCAGTATGACAGCCTGGAAGCAGGTTCCAAGAGTGGGTGTTCTGAGCACTTTGAGGAGAAGCTATGTCACCTTTGATAATCCAGCCCAAGGGATCACAATGCTCACGTCTACCATAGTTTTCAAGATAATCTAGATTATAAAGCTGGAGAACAGAGACTCCACATCCCAATGGGAAGACTGTAAAATCACAGTGTAGGCACATGTTACTGTCATCACCTTTGGAACATGTGACCTACTATGGGCATGGAGGAGTGAAATATCCTTGTTCAACGGATATTTAATAACACAGGTATTTTTTCTTCTTCCCCCAATCAGCAAGCAGTAAAGATTTTCTTATGTTTGCAGGGAATAAAGACTCTCATAGTATGTCTGTTTAGAAAAATTTCTCAAAATCCTTGAATCTCAATGCTTTACTTCTAAACAAGTGTTATCATATTTCCTTTACATATTTCAGGATACTTTTGAGGGTTAAGTGAGACAATATCTATACAAGTTATTTGAAATTGGTAAAACACTGTTCATTTATTCATCCATCCATCCATTCATCTCCCTAACCATCAGTCTACTTCCATCCATCCGTTATTTCACATATCAAACATTCATTAAACATACACAATATGTTCAGCCCCATACAGTGGGATGGCCCAATGTCAATAATTACTGGTTCTCTCATGAGTAGTTCTCAATAGATTCTGTAGTGAATAGGATTTCTATACTCTCTGGAATTTTTTTTTAACTTTTATTTAATGAATATAAATTTCCAAAGTACAGCTTATGGATTACAATGGCTCCCCCCCCCCCATAACTTCCCTCCTACCCACAACCCTCCCCTTTCCCTCTCCCTCCCCCCTTCCATTCACATCAAGATTCATTTTCAATTCTCTTTATATACAGAAGATCAGTTTAGCATATATTAAGTAAAGCTTTCAACAGTTTGCACCCACATAGAAACACAAAGTGAAAAATACTGTTTGAGTACTACTTACAGCATTAAATCACAATGTACAGTACATTAAGGACAGAGATCCTACATGAGGAGTAAGTGCACAGTGACTCCTGTTGTTGACTTAACAAATTGACACTCTTGTTTATGGCGTCAGTAATCACCCTAGGCTCTTGTCATGAGTTGCCAAGGCTATGGAAGCCTTTTGAGTTCACAGACTCTGATCGTATTTAGACAAGGTCGTAGTCAAAGTGGAAGTTCTCTCCTCCCTTCAGAGAAAGGTACCTCCTTCTTTGGTGACCTGTTCTTTCCACTGGGATCTCACTTTCAGAGATCTTTCATTTAGGTCTTTTTTTTTTTTTTTTTGGCCCTCTCTGGAATTTTTAATTGCTATCTAAAAACAATTGGTCACCAAAGTTAACTATCATATTTTAATGTTCAAATTTTATGTTTGTTTAAGCTTCCTTATGAAATTTAAGAACTCTTTCTTGGATACATTCTCAGAACAATTCTTTCTACTATAGTGATACAAATAAACTTAAATACACCTGGTTTATTAAATGTATCAGGAATAAAAGCCTATCTATTCTCTTTGGCTAGAATTGTGGATTTGTATCCTAGCGTTTTTCTCACTGCGTTAAATCTTGCAGTGGCTGTCTTCCAGCATATTCTTGGGTTCATATTATAGAACAGCATTACTCAATTTATAAGCAAATTGAAAATCAATTTTTACATTTTATTTAAACAACAGTGTTGCCGACCTGGAGTGTAAGGTATGGTGGCCAGGAGAGCAGATCCCAAACATTCTGTTGTCATATTCATCAGCTATCATCTATACCGAGACCAAACAAATCCCTCCATTGTACATGATAAAAATCCTAAGAAATTTTTAATCACAGTTCAGTCTGTCTCAGATCTCCATTCAGACAGATCTGGGCTGGAGGGACTGCTAGGCACTTGTGGGCTGTAGTGGTTAAGAGCAGGACTTTGATCTAAGGTAGGCCAGTTCAGTGTCCCGCTCTACAAATACTGGCTGTGGGACTTTGGATGAGTTACTTAACTTCCTTAAGTCCCAACTCCTCCATCTCTAAGCTGTATACAGTGATACCTATTTATAGGGCCGGCACAGAGAAAAATGAAAGAAATAGTGCATGCCCTGATTCAGTTTCTTGCGCCACATCCCCCTGAATATTGGTGTTTAGTGTCAGTGTTATTTTGACTTAATTGAGGTGAAGAGGAATTACATAGGGTGACTGTTTTGGCCTAGTGATGAAGATGCCACTTGGGTCTCCTCCTTCCCATATTAGACTGCCCGGGTTTGAGTCCCTCCTCTTCTCCCAATCCTATTCTCCTGCTAACATGTACCCCAGGAGGCAGCAGGTGATGGCTCAAGAGTTTAGATCTCTGCCTTCCATGTGAGAGACCTGGATTGGGTTCCTGGCTTTCAGCTTCAGCCTGGTTCAGCCCCAGTCATTTCAGGCATTTGAGGAATAAACCAACAGAGGGGAGCTCTCTGTCCGCCTCTCAAATACAATAACTAAAAAATTTTAAAAATGGATACTACATAGTTCTTTTTCCTATGCTTGAATTTACAGATTATTTGTATGTGCTTCATTTAAAATTAAGTTCATCTCTGTGTTATAGAGGCCAAAAACAACATTGGCTTTAAAAATAAAAAAAAAATTTTTCCTTTTCCATATGTAAATAATGGGGGTTGGCTCTCCAGGGCTGCTGTGACTCTTTTTTTGTTTGTTTGTTTTTAAAAGTTTGTTCTTTTTTCCCCCAAAGATTTATTAATTTATTTGAAAGGCAGAATTACAGAGAGGCAGAGGCAGAGAGACCAAGAGACTTCTTCCATTGCTGATTCACTCCCTAAATGGCTGCAAAGTCCAGAGCTGGGCCGATCTGAAGCAAGGAGCATGGAGCTCCTTCCAGGTCTTCAACATGGAAGCAGAGGTCCAAGAACCTGGGTCATCTACTGCTTCCCCAGGCCATAGCAGAGAGCTGGACTGGAAGAGGAGCAGCTGGGATTTGAACCAGTGCCCACACAGGATGCCAGCGCTGCAGGCAGAAGCTTAACCTACTATACTACAGTGCCAGCCCTACCGAATCCTTATAGTTTACCCCTCTGTCATCTTGAGGCTCTGACCGTTGTTCTCATGATCATAGCATAAGCTATAGCCCCAATCACTGTTTCCATCTGAAGAAGTAGAATGGATAAATGCTTGAAGAAAAAAGCAATGTGGGGGCCAAGGGTATCATTGACTATGAAGGGAGGTCTCCGAAAGCTGATGTGTGATACTTCCAGTATTCCCTGTCTAGAATTTGCTCATGGGTTTAATGTGTCCACAGTGGAGAACAGGCAACGTGTTCTTCATTTTGAGCAGACATTAGCTCAGCTTAGGATTGCAGGTCTTGTTACTAAGAGAGAATTGGGAGCATAGGCACTGACACACCTCTCCCACAACATGTTTATTAAGCAACGTGTCTATTAAGCTGACTTGATTCACTGTGGTATAGTGTGAATGAATTATTTGTCCAGTAACTTCTACCAACCTGTCTTTGCCATATCATCATTTCCCTTTGGAAACCACTTCCCTCTGCAGGCTTCAGTCTGGTGTCTTATATTTGGTCACTTTTGCTATTTAGAATGAAATTGGACCAACCCGTGAGCCCTGGCCCTCTTCATTTTAAAACATCATCTCAGTCTGTTCTTGAAGCTATAACAAAATACCAAAGACTGGGTAATTTACAAAGAACAACAAATTTATTTTTCACAGCTCTGGGTTCAGCAGCTTTGGTGTCTGACGAGGCCCTGTCTCTGCTTCTACCATGGTGCCTTGTCACTGTGACCTCTCGAGGGGACGAACTCTGTGTCTTTATGTGGCAGGAGTGGCCTAAGGACTGAACTTATTGCTTCGAGGCCTTAAAAAAAATCCTTGTTATCTATTTGATTGAACTTTCTATGTTGTTACAAATATTTATTTTCATTTTATTTGAAAAGCAGAAAGAGAGAGAGGTCTTCTATCTGGCGGTTCACTCCCCACTTTCCCACAAACATCTGGGTTGGCCCAGGCTGAGACCAGGAGCCCAGAACTCCATCCTGGCCTCTTATATGGATGTCAGGGACTTAACATGATCCATCATCTGTTGCCTCCCTAGGTGCACATTATTAGCTAAGATTGGAAGTGGAGCCAGGACTTGAACCCAGGCACTTTGAATGGGGATGTGGTTGCCCCAAGTGGTGTCTTAACTGCTGAGCCAAATACTAGCACCTTATTGTGTGCTTTTTAAAAAAGATTTATTTATTTATTTGAAAAGTCAGAGTTACACAGAGAGAGAAGGAGAGGCAGAGAGAGAGAGGTCTTCCATCTGTTGGTTCACTCTCCAGTTGACCTCAATGGCTGGAGCTGTGCTGATCAGAAGCCAGGAGCCAGGAGCTTCTTCTGGGTCTCTCATGCAGGTGCAGGGGCTCAAGGACTTGGGCCATTTTCCATTGTTTTCCCAGGCCACAGCAGAGAGCTGGGTTGGAAGTGGAGCAGCCAGGACTAGAACCGGTGCCCATATGGGATGCTGGCACTGCAGGCGGTGGCTTTACCAGCTGTGCCACAGAGCTGGCCCCTATAATTGGTCTATATGGGATGCTGGCACGGGAGGTGGCAGCTTTACCCACTATGGCACATGTGCTGGCCCCTATTGTGGTTTTGATTTGCATTTCCCCAGTGACTGACAGAGTTGAGCACCTTTTCATGTGCATATTAACCAAGAGAGAAACCTTCTTAGGAAATGCCTATTCAAGTCTTTTACCCATTTTAATTGTTGCTTAGCTCCCTACCCTTTCCCTTTCTTGCAGCTCTCTCAGAGAGGAGAGAGCAGGGGGCTTCCCTTCAGCTTTTTGTGCCTCTGCTCCTTCTCCTGTGGCTGTCTGTTGGTGAATCAGTTCTGGCTCTCTTGCCCTGGGGGTGGGAGGTAGTGATATGAAGCTCATAGCAAGAAATAGACATTAAAAACTGTGTTCCCAGTAACCCCTGGAGGCTCAAAAAGATCTTGATCAGATCCTACACAAACCTGTTTCATTTGTGCATGGAATAATTCAGTGTACTAACAGGAAGGGACCTTGGCATTCACTGGGTCCCAAACCATCATTTCACAGGGAAGGCCTCTCAGGTCCCACGAGGTTAAGTAAACTTGCCCATTAATTTGCCAGCTGAAAACAGATTTCCTGACAATGCCTCGTTTACGTGCCTTCATTTTTTGTCATGTGGAAGAGGAAGAGTTTAGATACAGCCTGTTTCTGTTTCCCCTTCTCTATGGGAAAGTGGCAGATTCCAGGTAGGTATTTGTCTTCAGCTCTACCCTATGGACGGTCTCCTGGCTATTTTGTGAAGTGAATAAAGATGAGCATGGCTCTTGTTTAGTGCTTCCCTTTGCAAAGCACTGTCATGTTCTTGCAACACCCTGACCAGCAGCGAGCAGGTGTCACTATTCCAAAATCATGGGTAAATTGATAGCAACTTCGGGCACCTGTCCCCCGCTGATCACCATCAAAATGCATTGGAAAGGACATCAGAACGTGGAGTCAGAGTGCCCAGGTCCATCTGTGACTGTCCCTGAGTGGTTGTCACACAAAGCACTTAACCTTTCTGATTCTCAATTTTCTCATCTGTAAAATGGAGACAATGAGTATTATCAAAGTTTTATGGGAATGAAGAGAGAAAATGACATAAAAATCCTTTGTGAATATAGAGAGTTAGACGAATGTTAGTGATTACCATCATCCAGCTGTCTTGGTAGGGGCCATTCTGTGTATTATACATAAGCCTTTGTCAGTCCTAGTGGCATTAGAAGCTTAGGCAGAGCATCACAGGGCTCCTGCAGGGTAAAAGAGAATGTGTGCTTTATCTGAGGTCTTACCTAACCCATGACCATTGATATTTAGAATTCAGCAGACACAACAAGCTAAGTGTGCTTGAAACACCCCCCCCTCCCCCGTCAGGCACAGCTGTACAGTGCCCTCACCTGCAGAAGAATGCAACATTGGCTCACTGCACCTGGCAGCTGAAGGGTCAGTCAGGAAAACTGGGGGGGTTTCCAGCACACCAATGCGGTCAGGATGCTGCTATTAAGACCTTTTTACTCCCTGTGGCTCACAGGATGAAGTCCAAATGCCAGGGTTGCAAATCTTTCTCTAGCCAAGTGGACCATTAACATGTAAATGAATTTATTAATCAAACCCCTATCAAGTCCCGGACTGTCTCGCACACCGTGTCCAGCCAGCCCAGTCTGTGCTTTCATCTGGATCTCCCACCTTGCTTTCTAACACACCCTGGGTAACCCAGCATTCTCACCCGGAGGGCCCCTGTGGCTCCTGGCTGCTTCTGTCCACCTGCCTGTGTCTGCCTGCACTGCCTGCGGTGCGCCTTCCCCTCCTCTCTGCTTCACACTTCCACTTTTATCCTTTAAGACTCTGCTTAAAATCTGCCATTTCTGGAAGCCCATCTCTGGCCTCTTCTTCCTCACGGTGCGGGGTAGGGTAGGGGGTAGGGGTAGGGTGAGGGTTAATCATTCCTTTTCTGTATTTAGGGGAGGGGTATTTTTTCATGCCAGTCTTTTGTTCCTTTTCATTTCTTTAGCTATTGGTCCACAGTGATTTTTGTTTGTTTGGTTTTTTTTTTTTTTGTAGCAAATACTTCTTGATGGTTATTTATTTTCATTCATTCATTTATTGATTTTACAAATACACTGGAGAGGCAGGCAATGCTGCCTGCCTCGGATGCATCCTGGGCCACAAGTCTGCATGCTCCTTTGCAACTTGTCCAGCGAGGGCAGAGTGTTCCATCTCGCCTTTGTTATTTACTATGATCCCTGCATTATCTGCAAAATAGAGAAACCATCTTCTCCCCAGTGTGACCGCTGCTGGATGTACCTTCTTTCTGAGCTCTGGCTTACCTTTCTTGACTGGGCAGCACCCACACCAGTGGTGGGAAGTCTGTTTGGCTGTGTCCTGATCCCCTTCACAGAGATGATACAGATTTTTGTTGTCACCACGCCCACCAGAAAACCCAGAGAAATCCAGAATTCCACATGAGAGGACCCACCACGTCCTCGCTTCAACATCTTGAATGGTGGAAAGAGACAGGAAGGGTACACAGTGTTTTGAGGGATGGAGCGAATTGTGTGTTTCTCTGTATTTCTGCACCCCAGTGGCATGTGTGGAAACAGCAGGTGCTCAATATGTATTTGCTATATTTCTTGAAGACTCTAGGGGCAAGATATGCTGATAAGGGAAAAAGGAATCCATACTGTCTGGTTTAAAACTCACCAGGTGTGTGGCACAGCAGGGTAAGCTGTTGCCTGGGACACCTGCACCCGTATAGGATTGAGTCCTGCTGCTGCTTCTGACCCAGCTTCCTGCTAATGCAATTGGGAGGCAGCAGATAATGATTCAAATACCTGGGTTCCCGCCACCCACGTGGGAGACCTAGATGGAGTTCTGGCTTCTGGCTTTGGCTTGGCTCAGCCCTGGCTGTTGTGGGCATTTGGGGTGTGAATCACTGGATAGAAGACCTCTCTCCTTTATTCTTTCAAGTAAAATGAAAATAAATACAAATTTAAAAGGTGGGGGGCTTGCCAATACGCCCTACAACCTGAAACTATGCCCTTCATTGTCTTGGATTTCTATCTCTTTGATTAAAAATATTTTAGCATCCTCCAGTTAGACAATAAAGCAAGGTCTTGCTTTAAAGTCTCACCCTTTGGGCCTGTATGTTGGCCACTCAGTGAAAAGCCAGAGGCAGAGTGGGCCGTGTGGATCCCACTGTGCTTACAATCCTAACAAGCCTCACGACTTCAGCCACTCTTTCCTGGCCCCTGAGTTTCAGGTGCTGGGGTGTCTGGAAGTCAGGGCACATATTCTCAGGGATCCTTCTCAGTTTGGATGATTTCTCTTCGACATAGCTGATCCCAGGAAAGCTGAGTGCTGCAAACATGAGGCAAATCCATTTCAGCTGGAGAGAAACGGGCAGGCGACAGCATGGAGAGTGGGCGCGTGGAAGCCCTGGCACTCACTGCATTTGGGAATGAGGATGTCTGTTGCAGTTGACTCGTTTCTCTGCATAACGAGTCAGTCCTCCTGGGTGGAAACCCAGCCTCTTCTCAATGTTTCCCCTCCCCAGCGCTGCTCCCTGACCCTGCAGCTCTCTGAGTTCTTGCACACTGCTTTTCTGCACCTGCCCAGAATATCAACAAATTCCTGCCAGTGAGGTCCGAATGGGCAATTGCTGGTGAATTAGTCATGTGCCTGGGAGCACAGGAGCCTATGAGAGCCAGGAGGAATCACAGTGCAGAATCCCAGGGGCTCAGGGTTGAAAAGGGGACCTGGACGGAGGGGAGAGGGGGGTGGCAGTTGGGAGGCTTGGTGACAAGACACGTTTGGGACTTGTGCTATCTTTTTTGTTTCCTTTAGGAAGGAAAATATGAAGTATGAGTGCACAGCAGCACATTTGTGAGGATGGTAGCGAAATGGCACAAAGTTCGATATTTTAGAAAAGGTCTTGTGCTGACTTTTTATTTTCATTTTATTGGAAAGGCAGAGAGAGAGAGAGAGCACCCATCCATTGTTTTGATCACCAAACACCTGTAGCAGAGCTGGGCCCGGCTGAAGCTGAAGCCGGGAACTCTGTTTAGGTTTCCCAAGTGGGTGGCAGGGACCCAAGTACTTGAGCCATTACCTGCTGCCTCCCAGGGTGTGGGTTAGACAGAAGCAGGAACTGGAAGCAGAGGAGCTGGGACTTGAACCGAGCACTCTGATATGAGATGTGGTGACTTAACTGCTGTGCCAAATGACCACCCCCAACACATCTTATGTTAAGTGAAAACTAGAGACATTTATTGGATGGACTAATATGAATATAGTTTTCCAGAAAATCTTAAGGGGCCATTTCCAATGTCCAGTGCAAGCCAAGAAAGACATTGTAAGGAAAAGGGCTCAAAGAAACAAAACTGATTAAGAGAAAAGAACAAAAAATGAAAAAAGATACAAAAATCCAGTACCAAGATGGCCATGGACCAACTGTTATCCAGGGAGCCCCAGCGCAGGACTCCCTCTGTGACCTCCCATCTCAGCTGTGTCTTTACATAATGAGCACAGGATAATGCTGGGTAGTCAGAAAAATATTGCTCAAAATTCAGCTAAAGATAAGTAACAGCAAAGATATATCCAGTCCCTCGGCAAACTACTGATGTTGCATAGCAACAACTGCCTGGTTTTATTTCTGTCACAGGATTGCCATAAGGAAGCTTTGAAATTAAGTTTTTTTTTTATTTAAACAAACAAAATAACATACCTCACTGCACCCATTCGAGTCACCTGCCTCCTAAAATTAGAAGGGCAGCCTCCCAGAGGAAGAGCTAATTAAGGTAGTAGAAAGGTAAGCAAAATTTTATTGGGTCCCTGCTAAATCTGTTTCCTATGTCATCTCATTGATTCTAAATAACTATGGGAGACAGGTGTTATACCCATTTTGCAGATGGGGAAAAAATGGAGGCATTGGGTAACTTGACCCACAAGGGGTAGAGTTAGGATTTGAAATGTTCCTCTCATCTTTTTACTGGTCTGACCTGTAATCCAGTGCTTTTCCCATCACTTTGCACTGTAGCGAAGCCTGTGGAGTTACAGCTGCCTGGACTAGTACCTCCAGCTCCCATGGAATGATCTGGGATTGTGTCTGTAACAAAATAGCTACACTTCCAGAAGAATGACTGGAGGGGCGTGGAGCTGTGTCTGACGTGATGGTTTTGTGGCACACATCTACTTTGGAAAATCTGAGCTAATGTTAATGCAGTTCATGTAACTCAGAGAAAACAAGGCCAAAACCTTTGAAAACATGGTAGACCTTCAGGGCCCTTGGGCTTTTTAAAAAAAATTATTTGAAAGGCAGAGAGAGAGTGAGCTCTCCTACCTGCTGGTTCACTGCATAAATGCTTGCAGAGTAGGGGTCAGGAATTGGGAACTCAATCCAGATCTCCCACATGGGTGTCAGGGACCCAGCTACTTGAGCCATCATCTGCTGACTCCCACACATTAGCAGGGAGCTGGAGTCAGGAGAACAACCCTGACTCAAACCCAGGCACTCTGAAGTGCGATGTGGATGTACTGATGACATCCCCACTGCTGCACCAAACACTGTCCTGTTGTGACCTTTCTGAGGAGTGTCTCTACCATAATCTCTGGTATTGATATTTGCAGACAGGTCTTGGAGTGATTCAAAAAATAAGTTTCCTAAAAATTGGGATCTTTACTTGAATCCTTATTACTTTTTCTTAGCTATTGCTTCCGTGGCTGTGAGTAGAACCAAACACAAGTGGGCAGGGTTGCAGACATTTTTGGTATCTCACTTGCTCATGATGTAGGGGTGTGTCACAGGAAAGTCTCACCTCCAATTGCTCCCCACCGTGTGGCTCTTACATAGAGGGAGAGTTCAAGAATATGAATATTCTTTGGGCATCTTTTATGTGCTAGACATTGACCTGAGAACCAGGGATATAGAACTGTATTACTTTTGACCCCTAACCTCAAGAAAAGCTTCAGTCTCATGGAGGCAATAAATATTATGCAAAGAGTTAATATTGCCTGATAGAGATGAGTGTAGGCTTAAAGTACAGCCGGGCACAATGAGAGGGGTCAATCTGTGCAGCTCACCTGAGGAAGGATTTTCATGGAGAGGATCCACTTGATCATGTTTAATGCAGGCCTTGGGATCAGTGGAGCATTCCAGGCAGGACAGCCTGGGATCTTGAAACAGAACAAGCAGTTCAGTAAACCCTGAATGTAGCTTGTTGAGAGGAAAGGGAGTAGATGAAGTTGGCAAGACATGCAGGAGCCTGAGGGCAAGGGACAGGCGTTTATTCTATGGGCTGTGGAACTGTGGGCACATTTATAAGCAAGGGAATGACTGGCTAAGATTTGCACTGTAAGGAGACATCTCGTGGCAATGAGGAAGGGGATACAGCTGGGCAAGATTAAATGTAGAAAAATCAGAAAATCACTGAGGAAGACACATCTGAAGAGACTGCTTTGCCAGAGGTCTCTTAAAAGTATTTTCATGAGTCTGGGGAAATGCCTTTGTTCTAAGCATGCTTCCTTTGCCCCTCCAGGTCAGTGGGCCCCACGGGGCTGACCTTCTGGAACTGTCCCAACCTGCCCCCCTCCCTGTTTCTCCTTGGCTTCAGCTAATTTGGGGAGGGGGTACCAGCAGGAGGCCAGAGGGTAGGGGCAGAGCAAGGACAGGAAATTTACAGTCCCTGCCAGTTGGGCTACAGACTGCCAGGGCTTCTACCTCAGGTCACAGTTCTCAATGAGAGGTCCTTTTTCTTCTTGTTTTTATTAGTTAACTAGCTAATTCATTAAATTTTAATTTTTAAATTGACAATCAGAAGTTATGTATATTTATCCTGTATAACATGTTATTTTGAACTCTGCGTACATTGCAGATGGTTAAATTGAGCTAATTAACATATGCTTTACCTCCCATACTTGCCTTTCTTTCTTGTGGAGAGAACAGGAGGTCCCTTTTCTAGAGCTACAGCTCTCCCCTTCCTTCCTCCGTCCTTTCATTCCTAGTGGTGGCGATGATTTCCTGCTGTTGCTGGAAGAGGTTGATTCTCTTCCCTGCCCACACCTTTGTACATAGTCCCTTCATTCAAAGGTCCTCAGGGACCGCCTTGGCATGTACCTCCAGCCTCCTCTGGGGACCCTGATGGACACCGTCTTGGAACACTGTCCCGAAATACACCTGCCAGTTCCAAGGAACATACTCCACGTGGGGCACAGATAACGAGAGTTTGAATCAAGACTGGCATGCAAATAGGAAGGGAATAGTCCAGACTGAAGAGATTCAGGCGGTAGAACTGACAATGCAGTGGTGAATTGCTGTGTGGTGAGAAGGAGACCAGGAGGAGGGGGTCTAGGAAGGCCCTTTGGCTTTGGGCATCCGTGGGAAGGTGCTGATGTCATCCAATCCATCCCAGACTACAGAGGGAAGGATGAGTGCTCCGGAGAGAGCAGACTTGAAGGCATAGAAAATCCCAGGTGCCTGGGGGGCACTAAGGGTAGAGAGGGGTTCTTTCTCACCTGTTCCCTTGAAGAACACGCAAAGCTCAAATAACTGTCTCCATTACTGCTCAGAATTTGCCCTATTTACTTCTGGCAGCCCTTCTCTTACAGTACTCTTTAGAAATAAACGTATGTGTGAGTGGAGACATCGACTGTGCCTGCTGTCTTACTGCGACTTCATGAAAACAGCCAGAGAGCTAGAAATCTTGAGAACCGAAGACCCTATTGATCTTAAACTGCATATGTTTGTCTGTACCTTGCCTTCTCCAAGCTTAAACAGGGTCCCTTTAAATCAGGCAAGAAAACACCATTGGCTGCCAGCAGGTCCGGCCCCTACAACCCCTGCTAGTCTCTGGCCTCCCACTCTGGAGGGCACGCTGCCCATGCCTGTCACAAGGTGGCAGTCCTGCCCAACTGACCTGGCGTGAACCGATGGGTGTTGATGTTAATCCTTGGGCCTCTGATACCTCAGCTATCATCTCTGATGTAAGCTGAGTTCACAAACCACTACAGAGTTCAAATGCCTTAGCCAGAAGACTATGTTATACCCCAAATGATACGGGAGGCAGCAGGGCTACCCGGGGCCTGTGGTATTTGCCGTGGTATTCATAGGGTGTCCCTGAAAAGAAAGCAACTTTTAGGGTACAAGAGGTAGGTTTCTAAGTCTAGATTCCATGCCTGAGTGTAGAGCATGGTTTTCCCAGGAAAATAGTGGATTTTTTATTCCTTCATATTTTTTTTAGTGCCTATGGTTCTTTTAAAAATGTTTCTTTTTTAAAAAAATTTTATTATTTGAAAGGCAGAGTTACAGAGAAGCAGAGAGCAACAGCGAGAGAGAGAGAGAGAGAGAGAGAGAGAGACAGACAGACAGACAGACACAGGTGTTTTCTATCTGCTGGTTCACTCCCCAAATGGCTGCAACGGCCAGGGCTGGGCCTATCTGAATCCAGGAGCCAGGGGCCCAAGGACTTGGACCATCTTCTACTGCTTTCCGAGGCTACAGCAGAGAGCTGGATTGGAAGTGGAGTAGCCGGGACTTGAACTGGCTCCCATATGGAATGCCAGCACTGCAGGCAGCAGCTTTACCTGTTACGCCACTGAGCCGGCCCCTTAAAAATGTTGCGTACATGAATTTTTCCTACTATTCATTCAACAGGCAGATGTGCACTACTTTTATTGTACGTTTTCATTATAATTGTCTTTTATCCTAATTAGACTTCTAAATCCTGGCATTTTTGTGTTTTCTACAATCCATAGATTATTCTATGCCTAAGTAGTTGTCAAAAAGGAAAGTCCTGTTGAGTAAACGGATGAATGCATTGCTAAGTACAAATTGCAGAGGTGCAGCTCACCTTGAATTGGAAGGCCTGGGGCAGGCACTCCAGTTTACCCTTTAAGGACAGCTGTGGTTTCTTTTAATCTTCGCTCAGCTAATTATCTCAAGGTCAGTGAAGCCTGAGAGTGGGAAAGGGATTATTATAAAGAGTAGAGCCATGCTCGATAGGTTAGCGCAAAGGCTCAGCTACTTGCTTGTTGTAGAATCTTGAGCAAATTACTTAATCCATCTGGATTGTATTTCTTTATCTATAGAATGAATCTATTTCAGGGAGTCAGCGTGGTCCAACGAAAAGAACATCAAACGTAAATCAAAATGTGTTGGTTCTGGTCTTTGCTCTATTGTGGTGTCATCTGAAACTCCTTGTGCCTCATTTCTAAAACTCTGCATGTATTAACTGTTAAGTAAGTTAGACAAAAACCATGTATGTGGACTCTTACATGTGTGAGTGTATATGTGTCTGGGTATTTTGATTGGTTGGTTGTTGTTGTATTAGGTCCAAAATTCAGCAACTTCAAAGGACAAGTGTTTAAAATCTCCCAGAGTTTCTGAGAGTCGGAAGTCAGAGTGCCCTAGCTGGGAGGTTTTGCCTGGGTCTCTCTCAAGGATGCAGTCATCTCAAGGTTCCAGTGGGGCTGGACCATTTCACCAGTCGCTCACATGATTGCTGTTAGGCCTCCATTCCCCAGAGGCTGCGGGCTGAAGGCTTTTTCACCACAATGGTGCTCACAACATGGCAGCCCCCAGATGGCTTCCCCCAGAGCAAGAGAGTGAAGAGAGACAGGGCTAGCGATAATGGAGACATAGACAGATAAAAGAGGGAAGGTACACAAGACGGGGGTAGCAGGCTTTTATAATCTAACAACCTTGTGAATGACCCGGCGTGGTTTCTGCTGAGCACTGTTGATCACAGAGACCATCACTGGTATAGGATGGGAGCAAAGTACACCAGGATATGAACATCCAAAGCAGAAATCCTGGGGGCTCCTTCAAGGCTGGCTCCCACAGCCAATAGCTGGGTTCACAGTGTTCTCATGCACTATTGCTGCCCTCATTCCTTTGTTGATCTTCCCCACCAGAGTGCCAAGCATGTGCTCAATATTTGTCGAAGAGAAATGAATAAGTTTCATATTCATGTTGTAGCCCTACCAGTTTTAAAAAAGATTTGTTTATTCAAAAGGCAGAGTTACAGAAGGGGAGAACTAGAGGAGAGAGAGAGAGAGCGAGCGAGCGAGCGAGCGAGCAAGAATCTTCCATCCCCTGGTTCGCTCCCCAAATGGTCACACTGGCTGGGGCTGGGCATGGCTGAAGCCAGGAACTTCATCTGGTTCTCCCACATGGGTAGCAGGGGCTGAGCACTTGGGAAATCTTCTGCTGGTTTTCCAGGCACACAAGCAGGGAGTTGGATAGGAAGTGGAGCAGCCAAGACTCAAGCCAGCACTCGCATGGGATGCTGGTACTGCAGGCTTTGGCCTAACCTGCTGTGCCATAGTACTGGCCATAGCTCTACCATTTTTTAAATGAGATAGCAGGAAATTTTAAAAAGCCTCTGCTGTGCCTCATCTCTCTGTCCCTCTTTTTAAAAAATATTTATTTGAAAGGTAGAATGTGAAAGAGATGAAGAGAAAGAGGGAGAGACAGAGGTCTTCCATCCACTGCATTACTCCCCAAATGGCCTCAATGACCAGGGCTGGTTCAGGCCAAAGCCAGGAGCTTCTTCCAGGTCTCCCATGTGGGTGCAGGGGCCCAAGGACTTGGGCTGTATTCTGCTGCTTTCCCAGGTGCATTAGCAGGGAGCTGGACTGGAAGTGGAGCAGCCGGGACACGAACTGGTGCCCATATGGGCTGCTGGATTACCTGCTACATCACTGCGCCAACCCCAGTGCCTTGTCTCTTTACAGGTGGGCAAACCGAAGTCCAGTGAGGTCTCCCAGTTTGTTAGCAGAGCAGCTCTGGCTTGAAGCTGGTCTCTTAACTCCCCAGTTTTTGTTGTTTTCTACTTCTGTCTTAACGTCAGTCTTTGTAACTTCAAATTATCCTTGACACAGAACTTAGTAGCTCTGTTAATAAATCGTCTACCTCTACAGGTCTGCCTTCTGTGCCATTGGCTCAGTTCCACTGCTACTGAAATATTCAGCAGTGCTTTCATCTGATTTCCTTTACATGTTGTCATTTTCTCTTTCTGTTCACCTTCCGGTTCCCTGCCTCTAACCCCAACTGTAGTGAATGGCCAAGGTTTCATGGATATTGAGTTCCAACATTAACATGCATACCATCTTCCATGCTCTGTTTACTTTTTATTCCTGTGATACAGTAATAATTATGTGACTGAAATGGTTTCTAGTTTAAAAGGCAAAAGCAAAAAAAATCCTTTTGCAATAGGTCCTACTTAAATTTCAGACCTCATTTTGCTTTCCTTCTCCATTTCTTCCCCTTATCTAGTGCTAGGCTCATTAAAAAGATTTGGATGAGACCTCAGCATTTCTGGAGTGAAGATGTCTCTTCCAGACTAACTGATATTTGAAGTGGTCTCCATTCCTTCCTCTCTGATGATGGCACTTTGCTCAGGATGCACTTAATTATTCTTCACACATCTATTTCTCCTATTAGACTGGGCACCTTGAGGGTAGGCATTGTGTCTTACTCATTTTTGTGCAACCTAGTATCTCATGGTACAGCTCCTGCGAGGATCTTCATACATATTTGTCAGATTGAATCAACCACTTTTTCATGTCATTTCAAATATTAGTTGAAAGCATTCTCTTCCCAATAGCAATGGTTCTTACATAACATCTTTGTGCGTTTCTCACAGAGTTAGGGATTGTTGTTATTTTTTTCTCAGGCTATCCTATGCTATTTCTTGGCTATTCTGTAGCCCTCCCATCTGATCTGAGTAGAGACATTTGAGGTGGGCCTTGGAAACTGTCCTACAGATGTAGTCCCTTTCTCTGGATAAGTCCAAATCCTTTCTCATGGGGGACATGAAAACTTCCTTGCTTACAAAAGACTTCTTTTGAAATCCAAATGTCTCAAGGAAAGGCTGAACTGTCTCTCAGCTTAGTAGGTTCAGTAGAAAGAGCTGCGGGAAACTGCCAGTGCCTGTTTGGATGAAGCCCTTGTCCGGAGTAGAGGTGGGTTGGGTGGGTGGAGGTGACAGAATAGGCGGGAAGAAGAGCAAACACAACCTACTCCTCACTAATCCTGTGCACTGGCTGGTGCAAAGTGGAGAGCAAAGTGCTTGCGTTGACTTTCTAGCCTTCTTATACATTTCTTGAGCTCACACCCAAAGTTGGAATATTGTCACGAGGCTGCCTCTGGCTACCCAGCTTTGGTGACCAAAGCAACCTCAGGAGTTCATTCTACTGCCTGCAGCTGTAGCCATACTAGAAAGGGATGGAGTGACCCCTGTGCATAGAGAGGGTGCTGAGTCAGCAGTTCTTCACTGCTGAAATGGTCATTTCTCAACCATTCTAAAGTCAGCTGCTGGTTTTAAAATTTTGTTCATTGTCTTATTGACCACACAACACTACTCATATACTAGATTACAGATGTTTACTTTCTTTAAAAAATATATATTTGTTTTAATTTATTTAAAAGGTGAAAACATATACACACAACAGAAAGAGAGAGAGAGGGAGAGAGAATATCTCTTTCATCTATTGGTTCATTCCCCAAATGCCTGCAACAGCTAGGGTTGACCAGGCTGAAGCCAGGAGCCCGAAACTCCATCTGGGTCTCCCACATGGTGGCAGGGATGCAAGTATTTGAATCATTACCTGCTGCCTTCCAGTGTGCACGTCAGTAGGAAGCAGGGTAGGAAGCAGGACTTGAACCAGGCACTCCAAAATGGAACGTAGGTATCTCTTAGCTACTGTGCCAAACACCTACCCTTGATGTTTACTTTTTAAATTAAAGGTTAAAGTTGTTAAAATTGTTTCTGAGAATTTCATTTTGCTGCACCTGCCTCCCCCTGTCCTCAGATGGAGTTAATGACTCAAGCGACTTCAGAAAGCAGGGTTGGGTGTTGACTGCTCTCCTTCTGTACCCAGACAGTGTGTTTGCTGCCTCCTACTCTGATGGCAGAGACTTCTCCTTCATGTAGGCCTCCCACAGAGCATGGGCAGATATGGGGTCCCAGGAAGAGGTTGTGTATCTTTGAAAATTGGGGTGTCTGGGACTTGGCCTTCATGAGAACTCATCTTGCTGGTCTTCAGGATGAGTCTTGCTCAAGGCGGAGTCCAGGTGGGAAGCACTGGGCAGGATGTGATCCTCGAGGGGACCTTCCTGACCCATGTCAGTAGTTCTGGACAGGCCCTAGGCCTTCCCAAGATGACAAGTATGGCGTTGCAAGGACAGGCCCAGGATTAACCTGTTATCCCTGATGTCCCTCCAGCAAACCCAGCAGCCAGCAGCACAACCCTTGGACACTCTGTCCCTCGTAACTTGCAACTTCTGTTCTTCCTGGGAGTGGCCGTGGGGTGGACCCCAGATCCTTATCCCTGTGGCTTCTCAGATGTGGCTTTCCAGTTTCATTTAGATTTTTTGGAGCTGGTGCTGGCAGAGCTGCCTAATGCTTCTTAGCATTCAGTGTTATTACATTTATAATGTTATTCAATATAAAAATAAATGTATTTTCTACTTTGCAACCCTTCTGTTCGCTTTCATTCAGCTGTTTAATAATGTCAAATGCTTAGAACCCAGATTAGAAATTCTTACAATGGTCTCTGATTAAACCCCAATAAAAGCACAGTCAGGAAAATTTGTAATATAAGGCATGCTAACAAACTCTTGGAAGCTCAATTTATACTTTGTAAGTTTCAAACTAATTTGAGGATTATGCCTTAACCAGAAAGCTTTATGGGTACTTTGGCAAAAAATTAATAATCACAAATGAAATAAGAAAATTAGGTAATTTTTGTTCATTCATTTATTACTTGGGTTTTGTCTACTTTCAAAACATGATTTGAGACTATGTTCTATAATTCTTGAACACCACTGAAATAAAAACATAAGGCTGTGGACTAAGCCATGGAGGGCAATGAAAGACACTGGAAGGGCATTGGAGAAAGCTTGGTTTGAAGAAAATGTCTGTTGCTGCTTCCAAGACTGAGCTCTAGGTTTTTCCATAGCTGGGCTCAAAGGGACATGCATTGGGGTAGGCAGATTTCATAAATAATGTGAGTGTACTGGATAAATGTCTCCCATGGGGCTAAACTCTAAGAAACTTCATGTTGTGACTCTTTGGTGATGTTAGTGAAGATAGTAGATATATCTTCAACAAAATAACATATTATTTAAGAAATTTATTTGTTTTCATTTTTTATTTGGATGTCAGAGAGACAGAGAAAGAGATCTTCCCTTTGCTAGTTCACTCCCCAAAATGTCCACAATAACCAGGGCTGGGCCAGACTAAAGCCAGGAGCCTGGAACTCCATCTGAGTCTCCCATATGGGTGGCTGGGACCCAGGTGCTTGAGCCATCCTCTGCTGCCTCCCAGGTGCACATTAACAGAAGGCTGCCTTGGAAGCTGAATAAGTAGGACTCAAACCAGGCACTGATATGGGATGTAGGTGTCCCAGTGCTGGCTTAACCGCTGATCCAAACACTTGCCCCAAGGTATTCTTTATTTGGTATAATCTGCAAATTTTTTATATAAAATGAAGGCATTGGGGCTGGCGCTGTGGGATAGCGAGTAAAGCCACCGCCTGCAGTGCCGACATCCCATATGGGTGCCAGTTCGAGTCCCGGCTGCTCCACTTCTGATCCAGCTTTCTCTATGGCCTGAGAAAGCAGTGGAAGATGGTCCTTGGGTCCCTGAACCTGCATGGGAGACCAGGAAGAAGCACCTAGTTCCTGGCTTTGGATTGGCACAGCTCCGGTCGTTGCGGTCATTTGGGGAGTGAACCAGCAGATGGAAGAGCTCTCTCTCTCGTTCTCGTTCTCGCTCTCGCTCTCGCTGTGCCTCTTCTTCTTTCTGTGTAACTGTGACTTTCAAGTAAAAGAAATAAGTCTTTAAAAAAATAAAATGAAGGCATTTTATTAAGTCATAGTTTGTGAGGCAATTTCTGTAAGGAACTAGAATATTCAGGTATATAATTTTCTAGGGTGATGACATGACATAACTTTGAAATTCTAAAAGAATTACAGTAGAATAAAAAGTTAAAATTTCTAGCCTTTATTTTTATTATTTTTAAAGATTTATTTTATTTATTTGAAAGGCAGAGTTAGAGGTAGAGACAGAGAGAGGGGTCTTCCATCCCCTTGCTTACTCCCCAGATGATTGCAATGGCCAGAGCTGTGCTGATCTGAAGGCAGGAGCCTGGAGCTTCTTCTGGGTTTCCCATGCGGGTGCAGGGGAGCAGCCAGGTCTTGAACCGGCACTCATATGGGATGCCGGCGCTTCAGGCCAGGGCTTTAACCCTGCTGCGCCACAGTGCTGGCCCTGTATAGTCTTTATTATTACAATGGCCAGACTTGGATTCTTGTTAGAGGCTTTTAAAAGATGATTCAGAATTGAGCATATTAGTGGGAACCTGAATTTAGGTATCTTGTGTTGTTGGAAATAATATACGCTTTAGTGATGTGGTGAGCTGATCTTTTGCTTTAAAGATCTTGACTTCCTCTCCTAATGGCAGGCCTCTCCAATTCTGAATAAATGAAAAAAAAATGCCAGCCAAAAAATTTTAATAAAGCACCTTGCAGCCTGCACTAAGTAAGTGTGGGGGCCCTTATGACAGGCAGTTTGCAGTGGGCCCTGAACATTCCCTGAGTGTGCCAACAAGGATTGCAAGACTTATCCATTACCTGGTGCAGTTTCCATAGAGGGTCACAGGAAACTAAGCAGGCTCAGAGGATCACAGTGTGACCATCCTGCAGCTGGCAGCTCCCCAGGGGAAAGGGAACTAGCTTCTAATGTTCTTGCTACAACGTTTGCTGTTTGACAAAACAGTTCTAGACTCTAGGGCATCTGTGCAAGTATCATCTGGTCCCATTATGTCACCCTAGTTGGACTTGCAGGTAGGGGTCACTGATGTATGTGTGCTGATGCATTGAATAATGAAGTCCTTTGTCTCTGACCCATATATGTGTGTTTTTTTTTTTTTTTGACAGGAAGAGTGGACAGTGAGAGAGAGAGAGAGAGAAGAGAGACAGAGAGAAAGGTCTTCCTTTTGCTGTTGGTTCACCCTCCAATGGCCACCGCAGCCGGTGCACTGCGGCTGGTGCATCGCGCTGATCCAAAGGCAGGAGCCAGGTGCTTCTCCTGGTCTCCTATGCGGGTGCAGGGCCCAAGCACTTGGGCCATCCTCTACTGCACTCCCAGGCCATAGCAGAGAGCTGGCATGGAAGAGGGGCAACCGGGACAGAATCTGGTGCCCCAACCGGGACTAGAACCTGGGGTGCCGGCACCACAGGTGGACGATTAGCCTATTGAGCCGTGGCGCCAGCCCATATATGTGTTTTAAAGGTTTAATTAATTTATTTGAGAGACAGAGTTACAGGGAGAGAGGGAGAGGGAGAGGGAGGGAGAGAGACAGAGAGAGACGTCTTCCATACTCTTTGGTTCACTCACCAAATGGCCACAATGGCTGGAGCTGAGCCAATCCAAAGCCAAGAGCCAGGAGCCAGGAGCCAGGAGCTTCTTCCAGATCTCCCATATGGGTGCAGGGGCCCAAGGACTTGGGACATCTTCCTCTGCTTTCCCAGGTCATAGCAGAGAACTGGATTGAAATGGAGCAGTCAGGACTCGAACTGATGCCCATATGGGATGCCGGTATAGCAGATGGTGGCTTTACCCACTATGCCACAGAGCCGGCCCCTCTGACCCATATATTTTTTACTTCTGTGCTTAAAATTGTGGTAGGCTACTTTGTTAGGTCTCAAGTGGGATAGGATCTGTGATTCTTTCCAGTGTTTGACAGCCTTCCCCTGAGTTACCACATTCCAGCTTCCTGCTGCTTGGACTGCCCATTGGAGGCGATTCATCCCCAGCACCAGCTCCCCAGCGCTCTGCTTCCAGCTGGGAGGCATAGTCTCCCATTCTTTTCTTTGGCTGAGACGTACAGCAGTCTATAATGCTCCTGTCAAAGGAATAATGGGAACAATAATTGCAACAATTAAATTATTCTCATCAGGAAGACACTGAAGCTCAGGAAGTTGCAAAGCTTCTTAAAGAGTCACACAGCCTGTGAGAGTCCGAAATGTAATGAACACCTAGGCCTATTGACTCTTAGTCATTATTCTCTATCTCTTCTCCAATGGTGGTTTTAGTAGTTTCCACTTCAACTTCTCATTTATGCATCTGTAATTATATACATACACTCATACGAATGTATGCATGCATATGCGTGTGTGTGTGTACACATGGTTCTTAGTGCTCACCTCCATTTGTTGGAGATTAGCAATCTCTATGCTAGGAACAGTTACTGTTCCTCTGTCATTGTTCTTCCTCGCCATTATCCTCACCCTAGGTGAACTGAGTTCCCTCCAGTTTGCTGTGGGTTGGTGGTGCAATCAGTCAGTGATGGAACGAAGGGAATTACAGAGGTGCTGGGGCCCAGGGAGTCCTAGAGTTTACTCATAATGGCCAGTACAGTGTAAGACAGTCTTCACCCTAACGTTGACATATGCAAGACCGGTCCTCCTACTCTCAGTTTCTGTTACTTACCTTTGCCTGTTTTCTTTGGTCTGCTTGTCTTCATATCTGCACCCCCGCACCACGTTTAACCTGTTCTGTGGATGGTTGGGAGATGAGTCACTTTCTCTGTGCTATGGAGAGAAGTTACTGAGCCGTCCACGTGGTGGATCTGGTGTTTGTGGTGGGAAGACCTGGTGTCTTGCTGCTCCACTTGACACTGTAGAGAAACACAACTCACTCTTACTGCCCTTCTGATTTTCCATGTTGAAATATGTCATGGCCACAGCTCAGTTAAGACTTCTGTCTCTAGGCCTGCAGGTGTCCTAAGCAGATTCCTCAGACCCAGTTCTTTAAATTTTTTAACATTAAAAATTATTTATTTTTATTTTATTTGGAAGGCATACACATATATATATACACACACAGAGAGAATGAGAGAAACAGAAAAATTTTCCATCTGCTCATTTACTTTTTTATTTCAAAATTATTTATTTGAAAAGCAGAGTTACAGATAGAGAGACAGAGAGACGGAGAGACAGAGAGAGAGAGAAAGAGAGAGAGATATCGATCCTCCACCCACTGTTCACTCTCCAAATGGCCACAATGTCTAGGGCTGGGCCATGCCAAAGCCAGGAGCCAGGAGCTTCTTCCAGGTCTCCCACATGGTTACATGGGTACAAGGACTTGGGCCATCTTCTACTGCTTTCCCAAGCATATTAGCAGAGAACTGGATCAGAACTGGAACAACTGGGACTCGAACTGGTGCCTATATGGGATGCTGAAGCTGCAAATAGCGGCTTAACCTGCTGCACCACAGCATCGACCCCCCTGGTTCACGTCTAAAGTGCCTGCAACAGCTGGGTGTGGCTGGGTCAGGCCAAAGCCAGAAGCCAGAAACTGAATCTGGGTCTCTCATGTGTGTGGCAGGGATCACCTGGTCCCTCCCAGAATACATCTTTGCAGGAAGTTGGATTGAAGTGGAGCCAAGACTTGAAAAAAGTAGTCTGAAATGGGATGTGGACATCCCAGCATTCCTTAACCACAGTGACACATGTCAATCCTTCTCAACCTGTTTCAGTGCACTAATTTCTTATGCCTTCATTGAGGCTTATAAGACTAGCATTAATAATATTGATGATCATAATTAAAATCACTACCACTTCCACTACCAGAACCTTGTAATGAGGACTGATTCTTTACCAGGCTCAGTATTAATGTATCATCTCACTTAATCCTCTCACCACTAAGATGGGTAGTATTATTATCGACCCCTTTACAGATGAGAAAATTAAGGCTTAGAGAGGTTCCATAGTTTCCCAAGACTGTTCAGCTGGCAGGTGACACAACCAGAATGCTATTTTAGATACTCAGATGTCAAAGCCCTCTCTTTGTCCCCCACTGTTCTAAAGTGGAGCTTCACAAAGTGTGATTCCAAGAACTGCAGCAACAGTATCACCTGAGAACTTATTATTAATGCAGACTCTTGGGCCTAACCTCATATCCACTAAGTCAATCTGTTTATCTACATCTTCCCAACTGATTATAGTGTATGGTAGGATTTTAACCATCATAGTTCCAAAGCTTTCTCCTCTCCATAAAAATATCTAATGTCAACTCCATGAATATTGATAATAAAAAGTAATTCATTATATACTATTTAATTATAACTTGCATTGTTAAATATGAATTTGTTCAAGTGCAGATTGCCATGCATAGCACCATCTGTGAAATGTCCTTGGCAAAGAAAATCAAAAAAGCAAAGTCTGATTTGCATGAAACCTCTGCCTCCATTGCCAGTTTACAGGAAGTACAGGGGACAGAGGAGCAGGTTAAATGACTCCAGGAGAATGCAATCAGAAAAACCCAAATGCAAAGAATTCTATGACATTGCAATCAAAAACGATATGGAGGAGAACCGTTTCGGTTAAATGAGACATCAACCTGAGACGGGCATTTGGCACTGTAGTTTATGTCACTCGTGATGTCTGCATCCCGTCAGAATGCTTAGGTTCTAGGGCTGGCTTTGCTGCTGATTCCAGCTCCCTCCCTAGCTGGGAGGTGTCAGGTGATGGATCAAGAATTAGGATCCCAGCTGACCAGGTGGGAGGCCCAGATTGAATTCCAGGCTCCTGGCTTCTGCCTGGCCCAGCCCTGGCTGTTGAGGGCATTTGGGGAATAAACCAGTGGATAGATCTCTCTCGGTCTATCTCTGTTTCTCTGCCTTTTAAATAAATAAATAAATAAATAGAGAGACCAAACAGATGCAGTGTTTGAACTTTGTTTGGATCCTGATTAAAATAAAATAAAATAAAAACATTGCAGGACAATACAATATTTAGGGGAATTTAAATGATCATTGGACATAATATTAATTTTTAAAGCTATGATAATGGCATTGTGGTGTTATATATATATATTTTAAAGATTTGTTTATTTGAGAGACGGAGCTATAGATCTAGAAAGAGAAATAGAGATTGAGAGTCCATTTCTATCACCTCCTCATTATTCCCAACAGCTAGGGCTGGACCAGGCCAAGGCCAGGAGGCAGAAACTCCAAGTTTCCCACATGTGTGGTAGGGGCCTAAGCACTTGGGCCACCTTCCACTGCCTTCCCAGGCACATTAGCAGGGCAGCTGGATTAGAAGAGTAGGAGTCAAGACTTGAACCAGTGCTCAGACATGAGATGCCAGCATCACAGGCAGCATCTTAACCCCGGGCCAGTGCCAGCCCCTGTGATTATGTCTTTAGGAAGTCTGATTTCTTTAGGTAAACATACAGGAATATTTACTGAACTAGAATTCCTGGGATCCAGCTACTGGAAATAATGAACCTGTTGTTACGGTTACCTCACCAGCATGTTCTCCTTTCTCCTGGTGTCTGCCCAGGTTTTCTTCTCAGTGTTTCTTCTCGTACCCCTCTACCCTGCATAGCCAGTGATGGGCTGTGTAGTTCATACTGGATTTATTGAAATCCTAAGCTCTGGCTACAATTTTTAGTTTGAGGTTGATCAATTAGCCAGGAAGGAAGTTTTCTGGAGACTTCTGGGCAAGAGGTTTCCTTGTTCTTGTGAGAAAGCTCTAGGCAGCCATCCAAACTCACTTCTCTAGTTTGATGGGGTAGCCAGTCCTTAAGGTGGTTTCTTGGTATCCAGCACCTTGAGCAGTCTCTTCCTACCTGAATCAGGGCTGCACTTTGTGAAAAATAGAACCCTGTGGCAGTGGTGGTGTGTGGTTTCAGGCTAAAAGGTGTCGTGGGTTCTTTTCTGTTCTCTTGTATTTTTTCCTTGGGGAAAGCCATCAGTCATGTCTTGAAGACCCTTGAGGCCCTGGACAGAAGCCCAGGTGGACAGGAAGCATCAGCCTATGGGCCACAGGAGTGAATCAGCTTGAAAGTTCCTCCAGCTCTAGAAGGGTCTTCAGTGTCTGCACCCTCAATTCACATCTGGTTGCAACCTCAGGGGAGATGCACCTAACCAGAATCCCACAACCAAACCAGCTGAGTCCCACATCCACAAGAACTGCCAGAGGCAATGGTGATTATTGTTCTAGGATACTAGGTTTGGCATAATTTTTTGCACGGAAATAAATGATGACTAACATAGGTGAAACAATTGTTACCCAGAGAGATATGAATAGGCATCTTGTGGCCATGGGAGAGAGCCAATCTGGAAGGAAGCTGACATTTTGGAAGGCTAAGAGAAATGAGAGAAATCGATTTCTCATTGTCGTCAGTGAAACCCATGCCACTTCTGTACTTTCCAGTCACAAGCAATAAATCTCTTTAGGTGTTAAAGCCAGTTTAGTTTTCTGCTATTTTAGCTGCTTGATTGGGGTAGGAAGCATGAGAGTGTGAGATAAACAAAACAGGTAGTAAGTGAGGGGGAAGGTGGTCTTGGTTAGGTAGGCTGTTGTGTTAGTTTCCTAGAGCTGCTGTGACAAATCACCACAAACTGGGGGGCTTAATGGAGCAGAAGTTTGTACTCTCACAGTTCTGGAATCCAGAAGTCCAAGATCAAGATGTCAGCAGGGTCCGTTCCTTGTGGGTACTCAGAGAGAGAATCGTTCCTACCCTCTTTCCTAGCGTCCTATGATTACCAAAAATCCCTCAAGTTCTTTAACTTAAACTTACATCACTTTGTCCTTTTCACAGCCTTAGTCGCCGTGTGTCTTCACATGGCTTTCTTATTAAGAACACCAGTCATTGGATGTAGGACTCGCCCTATTCTAGTATGACTTCATCTTAATTAATGACCCTTACAAAGACTGTATTTAAAGATAAAGTCACATTCTGATGTTTTGGGTGGACATGAATTTTGGGAGGACACTATTCAACCTAGCACAGCCGTGTGTTATACGGTTCTTTCAACAGATATGTATTGAGTGCCTACTGTGCGCCAGGTCTTGTGTTAGTAATTAAGGATGGCATGTTGACTAGGACAGAAATGATTTCAGGTCTGAGACGGAGCTGACAGTCTTTATAGTTCAATATAGCAGACAGACATTAAACCAACTGTGGCAAATATAATACAAATTACGCAGGAGGAAACACAGGAAGTGATGGTCACAGGAGAAGAGACCTAGGCCATCTGAGCTGGTCAAAAGTTCTCGCTAACAAAGGGACATCTATGTTAAAGCCAAGCAATGAGTAGGTATTAAGATGATTACCAACCTGTGCTGTGCATGATCATTTGCATTTTTAGCAAGCACTTCAGTAATGCTTCTATATTCTGGGCTTTGCGGTCCCTGCTCTGGGACCTCAGCTGATGAAAAGTGTACCCCAAACTCCCCATCAACCATGCATGGGGAAGACTGCTCCCCTCTGCAGTCTCACTCAGCCCTGTGATCTGGGCCAGGGTAGGGAGGCCTCATGGGCCTGAGCCGCCTTACCCATGTGGTCACGTGGGCCCCCTTGCCACTGCTGTGCTCAATCAACTAAATACAACACATGGCTTCTATCTGCTTGAGCTTTTTCTCCTCCTACAGTGAGTGCTCTCCAACTTTTCCCTGCCTCCAACTCTGTTCTATTTTCTGCCACTTACCAAGCCTGTGGCTTTGCGTTTCAGCTGATAATTTATTTGCCATTGAATTGTAGAAGGCCACCTTCCTCTGGAAAACATCTAAAGTGCATGTTGCATTCATTCAATGTTTCATACCAGGAAAAGATGTTGAGATTTTAAACATTTCTCATCTTCCTAAACAGAGAAAGTATCTTTAAAAAAAAAAAAAACCAGTATGTTTCCTTTAGAATAAAAGATTAAGACTGTCCACAACAGTATTTCCCAAATATCACAGCTGAAAAAATATTGTAAAAGGTTCTGGGCTATTTCTCAGGAAAACTCCAGTAGATTCTTAACCATTTGGCTGCTTTGCAAGGTAGGTGGGACCAATATTTAAAGTCATATGATCAGAGATTTTTAAAGTTTTAAACAGAGTTGGAGATGATCAAGATCCTGAAAGACCATCCTCCCCATTGTTTTACAGATGAGGAGAGTTCACAGCTGAAGGAGTTAAGCTGAGCCACTTAGTCACTTACCAGATAATTCAAACCTGTCATTGCTCAAAATCCTGTCTGTTTCTGATGCCTTGGATTCTCTCCCTTACTGTGCACGTATGGCTACCCTGCTTATGCCTGTCTGATCTCTCCAGGTCTCTCTTATTTGTTGCCATTGAACTCACAAGAAACTCAGCCCTCACTCTGGAGTTCAGGTATCTGAGAAAACGATGGTCTCCTTCTATCAGGGCTAGGGAACCAGCCCCTATACCATAGCTCTGGCTTATGAGCCTTTTTCAAAAGGTTATGCATGTCTTAAACACACAGAAAAGAAAAAAAATATTTTAAAGCCGTTTTCATTCGTTGTCTCCAGTCTAAAAATAGGGTGACAGAGGGATCGTGGGATAAGCAGCCGGAGCAGGGAAGAGTCGGTTGCCACAGTAACCAATGAGCCATTTCGCTGCATTTGCCTTGACTGTGATTTCTGGGAGGTTTTTTTTCCCCTTTCCTTCTCTTGTGCATGGGGGTGGGGGTAGGTGGTGGGGGCATTTTTAGATTATGTAATGTGGAGTCAGATTCTTTACTTCCGGAGCCAACAGTCTTCATGAAATTACTATTCCCCTTTGCTTTCTCCTACCGTCAACAGCCTGGTGGCCAAGAAAAAAAGATTATGGTCACACCCGTCTCTACCTACAGTGGTACTTTTCTTGAATGGTTCTTCAGTATTTAAAAAAAAAATTGCTGAGACACACACACACACACAGGGGGTGGGGGTCAGATTGCTTGAGTGCACTCTCATTCACTAGTTCACTCCCAAAATGCCCACAATGGTCCCAGCAGGGCCAGGCTGAAGTTGGGAGCCAAGAGTTCAATCTGGGTCTTCTACATGGGCGGCAGGGACCCAGCTACTCAAACTATCGTCTGCTGCCTCTTAGGGTGTGCATTAGTAGGAAGATGAAGTTGGGAGTGGAGCTGGGGCTTGAACTCTTATGTCATGTATTCTGATAGGGCATGCGAGTGTCCCAAATGACAGTTGCTACACCAGGCACTTGACTTAATGACTGGGCCAAATGCCTGCACCTCATGTCCCAGTTTTGATGATCTAACTCTGTAGGATCATATCCTCCCTCTCTGATCAGTTTCCCAATGTCCTTGGCTCCAGTAACCCATCAGGAGACTACTGAGACTGTCTACATTCCAGAGAAGGTGTAGGTTGAGTTAGAAAAGTCTCTTTGATATGGGCTACTCCTGCTGCCCTCACTTGAAGTTCCATCGTCTTCCAACCTGAGCTCTGAAACCTGCATGCAGACTCATATCCTAGGGTCAGGAGCTCTGCCTCTGGAGGCAAACACACTTGTGTTTGAATTTGGAACCCACCGCCACGTTGGGCTAATAATTATTTAGTACTTCAGAGCCTGCAGTATGGTTATGGAAGAGAACACACACGAAGCTGCCAGCACAGTGTCTGGCACATATTAGGCCCTGAATAAATGTTAATCTCACCCAGTTCTCCAGATTTCCCTGTCTGTCACCTCCCTGCTGTTACAGGCCTTGGGTTGACCATGGCAGAATTCCTCCTTAGATAGTGTTGAAGGAGTTAATGTATATTTTAGTGATCACCATTTCTTCTCTCTCTTTTGATCTCTTTATCTCTCCACGGTCTTCATGTTCCTCACTGGTTGCCTCCTGTCCTCACATAACATCTTTTCAGACTTTTCCAGACTGCTTTTCATCAAGGCACATCTATTCTCTACCCCATTCATGAAGAGCCCAGGAGGTGCCTGGAGAGCTAATCAGGTTTAAATCAAAATGTGAAAATGTGTTCAATGGATCCAAATGGATCCAAATGATACATGCAGGCTCCAATCTTTTCTGCTTATTAGGGTGATGATGGATGAATGAGAAGCTGCATGGGAATATGTGAGCTAGACATCATTTTTCAGTGGCAGTGATGGAAATCCCACTTGAATTCAAGCAACAAATTGGGAAGTCAAGTAGTAGAGCCACCCAGAGGGATATCACAGATCCAACAGTTAGCACCAGAAGTTTCCATTCCTGAACTCTGGTGGTCATCCTGTGGCTTTGCTATTACTGCAGGCAGGTTTTCTTAAAATTGCTCACATGGCCTCAGATGTGCGTTGTTCCTGCTTCTGTGGTATAGGAAGCAAAGCTCCTTCTCTTCCAACTCCAAACCTGGCATAAGGCATTGATTGACCTGGTTTGGGTCTTATGTTGATCTTGGGGCCCTATCTTTGACTTCATTGGGCCTCCTTTTAGGGACGTGACAGCCACCAGAATGACATGATTCAAAAACTCCCCCAGAAGACTGAACGACAGTGGGAGGGAGAATGAACAGAGGTTCACTTCAGAAGAGCACTCGGCCAGACATTCAGAAGAATGCCTGGGGAGACCGGAGGAGAGCACAAATTTGGCTGACTCAGGGAGGAGCCAGGCCACTTGCCCTCAGGGAACTCTGAATTTAGTGCAGGAGAAAGCACTATGAATACACAGTGAAGGCCAGTGTTGTGGTGTAGCAGGTAAAGCTGCTGCCTGCAATACCAGCATCCAATATGGGTGCTGGTTCATATCACAGTTGCTCCACTTCTGATTTAGCTCCTTGCAAATGACCTGGAAAAACAACAGAAGATGGGCCAAGTGCTTAGACTCCTGCCACCCACCATGGGAGGCCCAAATGAAGCTCCTGGCTTTGCCCTGGCCCAGCCTTGGCCATTGCAACCATCTGGGGAGTGAACCAGCAGGTAGAAGATCTCTCTCTAACTCTGGCTTCCAAATAAAAAATCTTTAGAAAAATAATAATACACAAGGAAAGATGGACAGAATTACAGAGAACCAGGGTACAACCACAGAACTGAGAGAGGACTAGAAATGAAAGCCTGCAGTTGTATCCTGTACCTAAGGAGCTCACTGTTGATCATAGCCTCCTGTCTCAGGTTGGAAGCTGTGAAGCACAGTACTCCATTCGATGCTATTCATGTGCTGAAAACTTGTGTTTCCCCAGATTACTGGGTTGAAATCCTCGTCCCCGAGGCGAACATAGTAGGAAGTGGGCCTGTAGGGAATGATTAGGTCATGAGGGAGGAGCCCTCAGAAATGAGATTAGTGCCTTTTATTTGAAAAGGGGGCCCCAGTGAGAACCCTCACTCCTCTGACATGTGAGGACATAGTAAGAAGGTACCATCTTTAGGGCAATAAATGGACCCATGGTAGACATTGAATTTGCTGGTGCTTTGATCTTGGGCTTCTCAGAACAATGAGAAATAAATTCCTGCTGTTTATATGCATCTGGTTTATGGCATTCAGTATAGCAGCCTGAATGGTCTAGGAACACCTAATGCTACTAGGTGTTCTTAAGAAGAAAAGAAAAGGAAAGAAGACAGGAAGAGAGAAAGAAGGAAGACTCTGTGGCATGTTTTAGAAATGATGGGTTCAAGTTCATGAGACTTAAAACTTTATTGTTTTCTTATGTTAATGCTTACTCCACAATTATTTGACCATTGGACAATTCTCTCACTTTTTAAAATAAGGAAACTTTAAAAAAAAGAGTCAGAGAGGGAAAGGGACACACACACACACAGAGAGAGAGAGGGAGAGAGAAAGATCTTCATCTACTGGCTCACTCCCCAGATGGCTGCAATGGCCAGGGCTGAACTAGGGCAAAACCAGAAGCCAGGAGTTTCATCCAGGTACCCTATGTGGGTGGCAGAGGCCCACATACTTGGGCCATCTTATTTCCTAGGCATATTAGTAGGGAGCTGGATCAGAAGCAGAGCAGCCAGGACATGAACTGGTGTCCATATGGGATGCTGGCGTTGCCTGCTATGCCACAATGCTGGCCCCTGAGCAAACTCTTAAACATAGATCACTTCCTAGTATCTTGACTTGGACCCATGTTCTGTAGATCATATTCTGGAAAGTACTAATAAGGGCATACCTATGAATCATGATAACAATTGATATGTTAGATTCAGAAGAATATTTAGAGATCAAATGTCTGGATGCCATAAGAGGAAGTGTCCTAAACACATGCCTGTTGGAGAGAGTACCCCTTCCCCACCCTGCTCACAGTAGTGCCAATCAACTCAGACCCTCCCTGCCAATGGTGCAGCAAGAAACACTTGTCAGTGGCTTGACACCGTGATGGTTTTATTGTGTTCACACAAATAAGCTGGTGAGCTTGCCCTCCTCCATGGAAGGGGGGTGTAGGGATGGAAGAGGTACACAGTTTCTTAGCTGTCTTGACTGAGAAGTGACATGGCACTCCACTGAGCTCATTGGCCAGCACGAGTCATATGGGGCAAACTAATTGCCAGGAAAACTGGAAATGAAAGGGAAGGAGTGTGGGGAATGCTAGATGAACACATCTTTGGCCTCACCATCCTGCAGCCCCTTGTCTACCACTCCTCACTCTTTAACATGAACAGGGGACCCATATTTCACCTGTATACAACAGTTAGCTCCACTGTTTGCTATGTATATTTGAAGTATAAAATTCTGACAATGATACAGGACTAGTTTTTTTTTTTTAACTTTATTGCATGCTTCTTATGCATGAGGGCCTTTACCCATTTTATTTTAATTTTATATCTGGGAAATAAGCACTATTAGAGTTCTCGTTTTATAAACAAGCCCAAAAAACACAGAAAAATGAAGTTGGGTAAGAGTGTAGAGGTGGTACAATCAAATATCTGTTTGTCAGTTAGAATAGGAGCTTTGTGGATGAAGGGATTGTTTAGTATCCATGTTAGTACCTGTGGCATCATGCCCAGGGCTTAGCACAAAACAAGTTGGTGATAAATGGTAGGAATAGTCATTTGAATTGCTGAAATGGGGATACAGTGTGACTTCAAGTGACTTAGGGACTGATGAAACTTTAATTATTCAAGATGAGATTGGGAAATCTTCCCCAGGGAGCAGAAGGCTCTAGGTCCCACTAATATGACCAGAGTGTTAGCTAGTGCACCCATGCAGGCGACACTCATTTGGGGGTTCGTTATGTAGGATTCAACTGGAATGGTGCCTGCTCATAGGCTAGATGTTCTGTATACTCTCCTGAGCACTGGAGCTCAAGCCCCCACTTTTAGCTTCAGGCCCAGCTCTTTGTTAGGTCTCCTTTATATCCATTACCACAAGTTGGAATTTTTATTTTCTTAAAAACAAAAACAAAAAAGATTTAAAAAATAAACCCCACCACTTCTTCCTAACTGGAGAGTGGGCTCCACAATGCAGGAACCATGTCTGCTTCATTTACTGTTCTTTCCCCAGTGACTGGAGGAAGGAACATACATTACATGTTCAGGAATATTTGTTTGATAGGGAGTGGGTGTTTGGTCTTGTGATTAAGATGTCTGAATCCCATCCCAGAATGTCTGGGTTCAATTCTGGGCTCAGACTCCTGATCCCAGCTTCCTGCTAATGCAGACCCTGGGAGGAAATCATGATGGCTCAATTGGGTTTCTGCTGCCTGCAAGGGAGACCTGGGTTAAGTTCTAGCCTTTGGCCTCTTGTTGTGGGCATTTGGGTAGTGAAACAATGGATGGAAATTCTCTGTCTCTCTCTCTCCTTCTCAAATAAGTAAGTTAAACTAAAAATTGTATTTGTTTGCTGAATGAATGAACAACTGAATAAGGCTCAGCCCTCGCACCTACACGCTGGGGCTGATTAAGAGTGGCCTGCAGTTAGTAACATCCTGCATTTATACTGCACAGTAGTGGAACTGGGGAAGGGAAAGAGGAAGGAAGGCATCTGACCCAAATGCCAGCAAAGAGATGTTGATACTCAGGTGGCTATATCTCACTGTGCTGTTTGTCCAGTGCGAGGTTACACTCCCTCTACATGAACAGTTCTCTTTTGGGGGTGGGGTAGGGAGTCTAACCTAACAATAAGTCTAACCTATTATCAGTTATAGTAATGACCCTGTGGGAAAATGGATTGTGAGTTTTAAACCACAGACTTTAGCAGGACCTTCGTTTTATTATTTTTTTGAGATACTTTTAATTTACATTAGAGTTGAAGGCATAGTGCTCCTCTAAATCAAGATTTCAACAAATAAAAAGACCATAGTTCAGCAGGAATATAGGCAAGGGCTATAAGCAGTAATCAAATGAAAAGATGTCCATTTCACTCACATACGGTAAATCAGTCACAGATCATTAAAGCTATAGTAGTATATCATTCTTAACAATTTGTTGGACAAAGATTTAAAACAATGCTTGACAAAACACTACAAACTAGTTAATTTATAAGCAAGGACCTGTTACTATATAATATTATTCATTCATTAAGAACTCAAATATTTTCACATATTAGGCACTGTTGAAGATTAGAAATACAGACATGCATAATTTAGGGGAAGGGGGTAGAGATGGCCCACCCCTCTCTTGAAGGCTTCAAAATATGGGGCGCCGGATTCTGTCCCAGTTGCTTCTCTTCCAATCCAGCTCTCTGCTGTGGCCCGGGAGTGCAATGGAGGATGGCCCAGGTCCTTGGGCCCTGTACTTGCATGGGAGACCAGGAGAAGCACCTGGCTCCTGGCTTCGGATTGGCGCAGTGCACCGGCCACAATGTGCCAGCTGTAGCAGCCACTTCAGGGGTGAACCAACAGAAAAAGGAAGACCTTTCTCTCTGTCTCTCTCTCTCTCACTGTCTAACTCTGCTGTCAAAAAAAAAATTATTTCTCACCCATAACTTTATGTAATTCAATAGTGGGAAGACCTATACATGAAGATAATGATACTTTAGGGTTATTCTTTAGAAAAGTTTTAAATTTATATTTTTATTTACTTGAATAGCAGAGAGAGGGATGGAGGAAAGGAAGGAGAGAAAAAGGTAGAGGGAGAGGAAGACAGGAGAGATCTCCAACCCTCTGGTTTATTCCCCAAATGTCCACAACAGTCAGAGCTGCAGCAGGCTGAAGCTAGGAACTGGGAACTCAATCCAGGTCTCTCATGTGTTTGGCAGGACCCAACTGCTTGGGCCATCACATGCTGCTTCCCTGGGAAGACATTAGCAGGAAGGTGAAATACAGAGCAGACCTGGGACTTGAACACAAGCACTCTGATGTGGGATATGAGCATTTCAAGTGACATCTTAACATTAACCAAATTTCTGCCCCTGGAATTATTCTTAATGCTCTATGTCTTATTTTTATTCAGAGCAAGATATACACAATGCAATGAAGAGCCAGGTTGTTGTTGAAATGAAATTTGACTTTTTTATTTAAAAATTTAAAAATAATTTCCCTCCTCTCCCTTTGCCTTCTGATATCTGTGTAATTTGGCTAGGTGTTCTGTATACTCTACAGCATGTAACTTGATGACATATTTGCTGTCTTTGACCTTGTACTGCAGTTGACAGTTTACATGTCTGTCTTCCCCCTACAGACTATATTCTTGTGTTCTAAGATAATAGCTCTCTGATCTTCATACACCTCCACCCACACACTGTCTGCTTCGGGACTGAGCCATGGCAGGCTTTCGATCACCATTAACTAAAACATGAACACTATGGTTTCTTTTCCCAAGACACCTTTTCCACACTCTGTGATTTCTGTTCATATTATTGTGAAAGAAGAAAAGTATGTCCTGTGTACACTCTGGCTGTCATCAAACGTAGCAGTTGTCACCAAAACAGAGGGTGTTCCTGCCTCTTTTCTTTGAGAATTTACTGATAATTGCACCTGTAATTAAAGTAAAAAGGGAATTACATAACATTTTAGGCAATAAAGAATTCCTTTTCAATTTTGTAGGATAGAGTAAGAATCAAGGTTATAATTTTTAGTGACGAGTAGATACCAGGCCTTATACCACTTTTGTTACTCAAGGAAGTATTAGGGAATGGGAAAGTAGAGGGTTTTTGTACACATTTTCATGGCATGTTTGCAATGCTGATATAATTTGACTAGGGGTGGACATTTTCTGATTGTTTCCACATTTGGTTGGGGACCTACTTTTTGTTCTTAAGGCCTCTGTGATGGGCTGAATGTTTGTGACTATTTCCTCCAAAACTCATATTATGAAGCCCTAACCTCCAATACTACGACATCTGGAGGGGGAGTCTTGGGGAGGTAATTAGGTTTAGAGCAGACTGTGAGAGTGGAATCCTCCTGATGGGATTAGTGCCCCTATTAACAGATACCAGAGAGCTGACCTCTCTCTGCCATGTGAAGTTATCACAAGATGGCAGCTGTCTGCAAATCAGGAGGGTCTCACCAGCATCTGACCATGTTTCCTCTTTGATCTTAATACAGATCAGAGAAGAAACAAAGTCTGTTGTTTACCCTATCTATGGTACTTTTTATTTATAAATATTTAAATTAATTCATTTATTTCCTAAATTTACTTGGACATTTTTATGGGATACAGGGTGATAATTTGTCCCCCTTTGCAGACCGAGCTGGGTATTGTCTAACTGGTCACCAACTCAGAGTTTGTGTTTGTTACTTCCTTTCATTGTGAGAATCTATATTAATTATATACTGCCACAGTGAAAAACTACCACAGAACTCAGTGCTTTGAAACAGCATCCATTCATTTAACCCATGATTGTGCAGGTCAGAGACTGCTGGTCTGGGCAGTTCCGCTGATCCCAGGTGCTTTGATTCCCATGCTAGGTGGTCAGCTGGCTGTTGACTGAGGTAACAGGCCCACCAGACTCTCGTGCTCCCACAGGCCGGCTTGGTCATGTTACTGTGGCAGAGGCAGAAGTGCAAGACCAAGAGCTCTTTTTCAAGTTTCTGCACACATCACCTCTGCTAACATCCCATTAGCTAATGCAAGTCACATAACTAAACCTTGACATATGCAAAGTCACCTGGCAGTGTGGCATCAACACAGTGGAGGGAAAGACCTGGGACCATCATGCGATGATTCTACTGAACTCCTCTCACTGTCATATCCTCATATTGATGAAAGAAACAAGATGGTCAGGGTCTTGTGTGGACTCTATTGTGGAGAAATGGGGATCCTTCTCTGTGATTCTCTCAGATCTGTGTGATGTGCTAGGAAGAACAGGGGGTTGAAAGTGGACAGTATGGGTTAAAATCCAGATTTCCCCATGTATTTGTGACTGGTCAACTCAATTTACCTCTGTAAATCCTTCTGTAAAGTGGGCTTAATAAAACTTATGATGGTTGATATTATCTGTTGGCTTGACAGTACTAGAAGGTATCCATATTTTTAAAGATTTATTTTATTTATTTAAAAGACAAATTTACAGAGAGAGGAGAGCCAGAGAGAGACAAAGGTCTTCCATCCGCTGGTTCATTCCTCAGATGACCACAATGGCTGGAACTGTGCTGATTCGAGGCCAGGAGCTTCTTCCAGGTTTCCCATGTGGATACAGGAGCCCAAGGACTTGGGCCATCATGTGCCGAAGCCATAACAGAAAGCTGGATCAGAAGTGGGGCAGCCAGGACTTGAACAGATACCCAAATGGGATACCAGTGCTGCAGGCTGGGGCTTTAACCTGCAGCGCCACAGAGCCAGTCCCAGGTATCCATATTAAACATTATTTGTGGTGTGCCTATGAGGATGATTCCAGATGAGATTAGCATTTGAATCAGAAGACTAAGTAAAGCAGATTTGCATCTCCAACATGGGGAAACACTGGCATCGTCCAGTCTGTTCAGGGTCTGAATAGGAATAACAACAACAAAACAAGTGGAGGAAGGAGTAATTCATCCCTTTTGCTCTCTACTTACCTGATTGAGCTGGGACATTGATCTTCCGTCATTAGTCTGGAATATGTACTATCAGCTTCTTTGGTTCTCAGGCCTTTAGACCCAGACTAGAATGACAGCTTCTCTGGGTTTCCAGCTTGCAGACAGAAAACAGAAGGACTTCTCAGTCTTCATAATCATGTACACCAATTCCTCACAGTAAACATATTCATATACATCTCTCTGTATGCACATGCACGTATGTACTTACATATGTGATGTGTGTGTGTGTGTGTGTGTGTGTGTTCTCTTCTCTGGAGAATTCAGTTACAGATTCTAGAGGAACAGAGCTCTAAGGATGTGTTGGCTAAATTGGTTTTGGGGTTTCTGGAATTGGCCTTCTACTCTGATCTGAGTTAGAAACACTACACATTTTATCTCCAATATAAAGAGAACACTGATATTCCTTGATGTGTGCTGTTTATAGAGATATACAGAATATCTGCACTGGATACTCCTAGTAAGCCACTTGTAAGGAGCTGGGTGACCCTGTGTATGCTACTTTCAAATATTTTTGGAAATCCAAGGGATAAAATGATGTTGATTGGTTGCGCCTAATGTTCATGGACAAACTAGTGAAAGAAAAGGATGAACTTGGGGATTTGAATTCCCTCACTAATATATTACCTGTCCCATAGCATTTTGAGCATCAAATTTGATGACTCAAATATGAAGCCTACATAGTATTGGAGATTGGAGCAGTATCAGCTCAAAAATTGTTTTCCTTGTGCCAAAAGTTGGCTGTTGTTTTATGTAAATAGTTTGTAGACCTTCTCTTTTGCTTTTTACTTATAAAAGGGAAATATTCCTCATTTTGGTAAAACAAATGGCATGGCCATGTGTACCATGGAGGCATTTACTGTATTCCTGTCATGTATAAGGGGTGGCTCGATGACAGAAAATAAAGTCATAACATAGAACATCCAAAGTTATTATAATTATCCCAACCCCCAGAGAAACAAAACCTTTATGAATAAAATTGTTTCCAACTTAATAGAATTAAAATTATTTTCCTTATTTATATACTATCTCAACTGCATTTACTTCAGCTAAGTTGATATGTGGTCATTATTATTTGTATTTTAAGGTCCCTATTAAGGGCATGGGTATCAAAGTCTTTTCACTTCATAAATATGGCCTGACTACTCATTAGACAAATTTAAACTTCATTAATTGCCAAAATACATAAGAGACTGCATTAAGAACAAATGTGTTGCATAATAAGTAAATACATTCTTCCCAATACTTTGCTTCCAGTCCGTTTAGGGAAACATAATCAGGGATAGCTTTTTTGAAGATTTTATTTTTACATTAGTGCAAGTGTGGTAGGACCATTAAAAACATTAGTTACAGAGCCTAGAGATGAACATATTTTATCAGCCTCTTATAACAGGTTCTTTAATGTAGTCCTGTCTGTGTAATTTTGAAGCTAAAAGCAATGTCTAAATTTAAATTGGTACTTACTAGCATTGCAAACCCCTCTCTGAGTAGTCTCCACTGCTGCCCTTCCTGTTCTGTCACTGATGTACCCATGAGGTCTATTAATCGTGTGTGTGTGTGTGTGTGTGTGTGTGTGTGTTAGGGGGGACTTGGGGAGGGTTGTGTATTACTATTGTCCATTGCATTTATTTTGTGGTGAAGTAGGAATTTAATGTCATAGAGAAAGAATTTTTTAAATCAAATGTTTCACATTAAAAAGCTTGAGAAATAAGAAATGAGTTCCTTCTGTTCTCTTAATCTCATTCAAAGATTTTTTGGCCCCCCAATCCCCTTCAATTTCTCAGAGATGTTCAATTGAAATTTTGGTTGCATTGTTGTCTGATTTCATATTTATTTAAAATGAAAAATTTTTTCATTATGAGTTTTTCATACTAATTTTGATGTTTGAGAAATATCTCATTAAAATATTACTTATCTTGATTATGAAGTTTTCAGGTATTTCTTTAAATTTTGTACCTGATGCAGATGTTTTACTTACTAGTCTTCATCCTTGACAGTTTTACAAATTAGAACAATATGTTGTTGAATTCTGTACTCACTCTCATTAGAGGTTTTCAGAAAGACTTGGGATTCAGAAAATGGTATTGAGAAAGGCAATTGTAATAGTAGCTATTGTTTCATTAAAAAATACTCTAAAACTCATTAGCTTGTAAATTTTTTACTTTGGTGCAGGCAGTTTGTCTAGCAGTTGAGATGCCAGTTAGATGCTCATGTCCCACGTCAGAGTACCTGGGTTCTATACCCAGCTCAAGCACCTGACTCCAGCTCCCTGATAATGCATATCCTTGGTGGCAGTAGTAATGACTCAAGTTATTGGGCTACTATCACCCATATGGGAGACCTGGTTTGAGTTCCTAGCTCCTGACTTTAGCTCCCTGATCATTTGGGGCATTTAGGGAATGAACAGGTAGATGCTAGCTCTTTCTCTTTTTGTGTGTTTCTCTTTCAAATAAATAAATGAATAGAAATATAACAAAACAGTTTTTTTTAGCTTGTAATTGTTTAGTTGGCAAATTAGGCTATGTTCAGCTGGGTGGTTATCCTATTCTTGGTAGGGCTCCTGCATTTGTGGTTAACTGTGTGTCAGGTAGGCAGGTCTGTTGACCTTGGCTAGCAGGGTTGGGACTAGGGTGAATAGAGTCAGTAATTAGATTTTATCTTACAGGAGGTAGAACTCAGAAATACTTTGTATGGGCAATAAAAACAGTGTTATGACTAGGTCTACACTAATAAATCAGCTTACTCTGAGTGTAAGGATGAAATGAGATGGTGGGAAGAGCTAAAAAGCTACTCTGCTAGTCCATGTGAAATATCTTGACATCTTGACAGTTTGAACTGAGTCAGTGGAAGCTGAAAAGCGAAGGAAGGAAACATGACTCTATCATGTGCAGGTCTGTTTTTGGAGCGTCTATAAGTTTATAACATTTGGCCTTTATGCATAATGCTTCTAATTAACCTTTAAGTTCATGTCGTTTGCATATATGCATTCCTTTTGTCTGTACAGCTGAGAATGGAGCTGCTAGGTCAAAGCACATACTATGCTGAATTTCATAGGTAATGCCAAACTTTTCTATAGCAGCTGTACCCGTTCACAGTGACCCTAGCACATGTGAGTTCTGGTTGCTCCGTATCCATGCTAACATTTTGAATTAATAGACTTTTAAATTTTTGCCATTCTGGTGGAGGAGTACCTTGTGGATTCTGTTTACATTTTCCTGATGACTCAAGATTTGAACATATTTTAAATAATTATTGACTGTTTAGATATCTTTTTCTATGAAGTACATCTCCAAGTCTCCTCAATTGGCAGTCTTTTCTTAAATGTGTGGGAATTCCTTATAAGATCTCTGACACTTATATATGAAGTACTTTTTTCCACACTGTGGCTCTGTTTTTCACCCTTAGTGGTTCATTTGATAAATAGAAATCCTTAATTTTTATATCACACAACATAATAAATATCTTCTCTTTTAACATGATTTTTTTTGATAAGAGCACTTGACATTTGCCCTATTAACAGATTTTAAATATACAATACAGTGTTGTTATCTATAGACACAATGTTGTATATCAATCTCAAGAATTTATTCATGTTGCTGAAAATTTTATTCATAGTGAACAATCACTCCCCACTTTTTATTCTCCCTTCACAGCCCCAAGTGACCATCATCCTATTCTTTGCTTCTTTGAGTTTGAATATTTTACATATTTCATTCAAGTGGAATCATGCAATATTTGACTTTCTGTGATTGACTTATTTTACTCAACATGATGTCATCATGGCTCATTCATGTTACATGTAATCAGGCTTTCCATATTTTTAAAGGCTGAATACTGTTCCTTTGTATATGTGAACACATATATACATACATATGTATCATATTTTCTTTATCCATTGATCTGCTGATAGACGTCTGGGTGGTCTCTACATCTTGGTTATTATGAATAGCACCACAATGAACATGGGAGTGACAATATCTCTTCAAGATCCTGATTTCAATTCTTTTAGATAAATATGCAGAAGTGGGATTGCTGAACCATATGGTGATTTTATTTTTACTGTTTTGAGGAGCGTCCTTTACATTTTCCATGGTGTCTGCATGGTTTTTCATTCCCACCAACAGTGCGCAAAGTTCCAATTTTTCTGTATCCTCACCAATAACTTTGTTGTATTTTGTGGATTTTTTTTTGACAGGCAGAGTTAGACAGTGAGAGAGAGAGAAAGGTCTTCCTTTTTCCATTGGTTCACCCCCCAAGTGGCCGCTACGGCTGTCGCATTGCGGCCGGCGTGCTGCGTGGGTCCGAAGCCAGGAGCCAGGTGCTTCCTCCTGGTCTCCCATGTGGGTGCAGGGCCCAAGCACTTGGGCCGTCCTCCACTGCCTTCCTGGGTCACAGCAGGGAGCTGGACTGGAAGAGGAGCAATCAGGACAGAATCTGGCACCCGAGCTGGGACTAGAACCTGGGGTGCCGGCGCCGCAGGCGGAGGAATAGCCTAGTGAGCCACGGCGCCGGCCTGTATTTTGTGGATTTTTAAAAATACTAGCTATCCTACAGTTTGAAATGATATCTTACTGAGGTTTTGATTTGTCTTTTCCTGATAATTAGTGATGTTGAGCATCTTTTTCTATCCCTACCTGTTGTCTATTTCTATGTATTCTTTGGAGAAAGGTCTGTTCAAGTCTTTAGCCCATTTTTAAATAGAATTACAGGTAGAGCATCCCTAATCTGAAAATTTGAAATCCAAAATCCTTAGAAATTCAAAAGATTCTTTTTTAAAAAAAGATTTATTTATTTGAAAGTCAGAGTAACAGAAATAGAGGAATAGACAGAGAGAGAGAAAATCTTCCAACCATTGGTTCACTCCTCAGATGACTGCAACTGCTTGGGCTGGACCAGGTTGAAGCCAGGAGCCAGAAACTTCATTCAGGTCTCCCACATGGGTGGCAGGGGCCCAAGTATTTGGATCATCTTCCACTGCTTTTCCCAGGCCATGAGCAGGGAGCTGGATTGCTAGTGGAGGAGCTGGGACACGAACTGGAGAGTATATGGAATGCTGACATTTCAAACGGTGACTTTACCTGTTACACACAATGCTGGTCCCAGAAACTCAAAACTTTCTGATTACTGATGTGACACTAAAAAATTTTGATTGCAGAGCATTTCAAATTTCAGATTTTTGGATTAAGGATGCTTAACTGGTAAAATCCATACAAATATTCCAAACCTTGAAAAAACTGAAGTTTTTTTTTTAAAAGATTTTATTTATTTGAGAGGTAGAATTACAGACAGAAAGGTCTTCCATCAGCTGGTTCACTCTCCAAATGCCTGCAACGATGGGAGCTGGGCTGATCTGAAGCCAGGAGCAAGGAGCTTCTTTCAGGTACCCCATGCTTCCCCAGGCGATATCAGAGAGCTAGATTGACAAGGAGCAGCCAGGACTCAAACCAGTGCCCATATGGATGTGAGCACTGCAGGTTGAGACTTTACTCGCTATGTCACAGTACCAGCCCTTCATTAGTCTTAAGATGTTTCCTAACTTTTCTTTTTATTCATTCTTTGATCTATTCGTTTTTCCAAATTTTCAAGTTTCCTTTTGTTTTCAATTTCTAGTGTCATCCCATTGTGGTAAAAAAAGGATATTCAGTGTGATTGCGATCTTCTTAAATGTGTTGACTTATTTGGTGACCTAATTTACACGCACTTTGGAGAATCTTCCATGTGCACTTGTGAAGAATATATACTCTGATGTTGTTGTTGGTTTATAGAATATATCTGTTTGAGCCATCAGGTTGATTAAATTACTGATTTCTCTTTCTATTGATTTCCGATGTGGTTGACTTATCCATTACTGAATACCCATGAGCTTTTAGACACATCCTTGTAATTATTTAACCTTCTTTGTTGATTGACACTTTTATCATTATGTAATATCTTTAGATGTCTCTTATGATAGTTTTTGACCTATAGAGCCTTTTTTTGTACAAGTAACAAGGGTTGTCTTTTTTACATCCTTTTATTTTCAGCATATATGTATCTTTAGAGTGAGTTTTCTTTAGACAGTATATAATTGGATGCTAAAAAATCCATTGAACTACTCTGCCTTTTGATTGGGGAGTTTAATTCAGTTACACTTAATTATTGATAGGGAAGGACTTACTCTTGCCATTTTATTAACTGTTCTATTTGTCTTTTAGTCCTTTAGTCCTTCCTTGTCCCCCTTACGGTCTCCATTTGTGTTTAATTGGTTTCCTTTATTTCCTCTCTCTCCCTCCCTCCCTCCCTCCCTCCCTCCCTCCCTTCCTTCCTTTCTTTCTCTCTCTCTCTCTCTCTCTCTCTCCCCTCACCTTCCCTCCATCCCTCCCTCTTTTCTCCTTCTCTCTTTCTTTTTTTTTCTGATATTGATATGTGTTCATTCTCTTTTGTATAAATTCTACAGTGATTTTCTTTGTGGTTATTATGGGGTTTTCATTAAATCCTATTTAGTTATAATGGTCTGTTTTAAGCTGATAATGACTTCACTTCATTTTCATACAAAATCCTACACTTTTGCCACTTCCCGTGACATTTACATTATTTATGTCACAATTTAAATAATTTATTTTGTAATCCATTAATGTATCTTCAGTTACAGTTATTTTTGGTGCTTTTGCTGTTTAACTTTTACACTAGGATTAAAAATGATTTATTCACCACCATGACAGTAATATTCTATTTGTTTTTATGTTTACTTCTACCAGTGAGTTTCATATTGTGTTGCTGTTTAACATCCTTTTATTTCACCTTGAAGAAATCCCTAGCATTTCTTTTAAGATGAGTTCAGTGGCGATGAAGTCTGTCAGGTTTTTGTGTTCTGAATCCAAGTCTGAAGGCAGGAGAAGACCAATGTACCAGGTCAATGACAATAAGTCAGAGAAAAATTATCTCTCAAGATAATTTTTTGCTTTGAAATTTAGAAAGATTTTATTTGAGATCTGAAATAAAATCCCTAAAAATATGAACTTCTCCAGAAAACTGTGGCTATGCAAGAATGTGTATCATATTAGAACATGCTTTAGACTCAAATACAAAACCATGAAACAAATCACTATCCTTCAACAATTTGTTTTAAAGTTTTTTTTTTTTTTTAATTTTAGAGTTACAGAGAGAGGTAGAGACAGGGAAAGAGAGGTCTTCCATCCACTGGTTCACTCCCCAAATGGCCACAATAGCCAGACCTGAGCTCATTGAAGCCAGGAGCCAGGAGGTTCTTCCAGGTCTCCCATGCGTGTGCAGGGGCCCAAGGACTTGGGGGTCATCTACTGATACTTTTCAGGTACATTAGCAGGGAGCTGGATTGGAAGTAGAGCAGCTGGGACTTGAACTGGCACCCATATGGTATGCTGGTACTGCAGGCCAGGACTTTAACCTATCCTTCAACAATTTGAGTAAAGATTGAATGTCTAAGGAACAACATAGATGGACTTGTAGAGGATGGGCAGTTTTTACTTCAAGCACCATAAAGTAAAAAACAAAATCACAGATGTCTGGATTTTTGGGCATATATATTGAGATGAACTTTTGGCATAGGAATCAGATGATTTTTTTTGATCATTATGCATTACCACATATTGAAAAATTGTGTAGTGTCAAAGGGATAGAACAACCTGCATTCAAGCAATGTTGTTAACCTAGCCAATAAAATGTCCTACTGATTTTTTTCTTCTTCATCTCATCACTGTAAACAATGGTAGCAACTTTGAAATGACAGATCTTACACTCCTTTTATTTTCTGTTTAATACAGAACAGAAAACAAATGGAAGCATAAGCCCTGTTATACATGAACAAATTTAAATTGCTAAACATCAATTATATAAGAAAAAGACTGACAAGAAGTGTTCTGCAGATACCAGACTTTAGCAGTGAGTGGTCAGTAGACTTTTTGGACTTTGCAATGATATTTCGCAGCAGCCACTTTGTAATAACTGGAAGTAAACAGAGATGCAGAATTCTTCACTGGAACACTGTACGATTCAGTGAGGCACTATGCATAACTATATACCACATGATATGATGCCCACACCATTTTTATACTCTTTCTGATTAATGACCACAAATGAAGAGAAAACTTGATATTTGTCTGGCTTGTTTGACTTGGTATAATAATCTCCAGTTACATCCATTATGTTGCAAATATCAGGATTTCATTCTTTTTATGGGTGAATACTCTCCCATCGTGTGTGTGTGTGTGTGTGTGTGTGTGTGTGTGTATTACAATGCTTTAGGGTTCAGTTTATTCTTGTTTTTCTAGGTCCTTTATTTGCATTGCTAGAACATTTATTTGATACCTTTCAAATTTTTGAGGTAGGTGCTTACTGCTACAAACTTCCCTTTTTTTGCCCCAAGGATTTATTTATTTATTTGAAAGGCAATTAGAGAGAGAGTGAGATAGAGAAATTCTCCAACTGCTGTTTCACACCCCTTCTCCCCCCCCCCCCCCCCAATTGACTGCAGCAGCCAGGCTGAAGCTAAGAGCCAGGAGCTTCATCCAGGTCCAGCAGAGAGCTGGACTGGAGCAGCCAGGACTCGAACTGGCGCCCATATATGAAGGCGGCAGTGCAGGCAGTGACCCTACCCACTACACCACAACACTGGCCCCACTTGTAGGATTTTATAAAACATTCTTTTAGGCCTCTGGGCCTTTTTCATTAAGATAATTATCATGTGTGATAACAACACAACAAGATCATTAGACTTTTGTAACTTTTGGACATTGGTACCAGTAGCATTTTACATTATCACAACTTAAAATTTAGCACCACTTCACACCTTGACAGCACCTTTAATATAATCCAAATAGCCTTATTATTTGGTGTCTCTACAAGATGAGAGACATATATCCTTTGATATTTCCACAGGCTCAACTGGAAATATCAAAATCCAAAGAATTGGGAACTTTGATTTTTTGAATGCCTGTCAAGGATACCAAGAAGGCTTAAAATACCTGGTTGAAATAGGATCCCTTAACATCAATACCTAATGTAGAACATATTTGATCATTTTTACAAACTGATTACTCAAATGCTTTAGAATGAGTAAGTATTTAAACAAACCATGATTCTTAATGAAAAAAAAAACTCAGCTGTTTTTAAACAATTAGAACTTAACAGAGACATTAAGAGAACACAATAGATCATTTCAAGAGAACAAAATCTGTCTCTTTGGTAATCCCAAGAATTGCAAATAAAAATATAATTAGCACATGGAATCATCCCATAAACTTGGCAACAATTTTAACAGAGTCAGAACTAGGGAAGAGAAAATATCTTACTGGAGCTGGCTAGAAAACTGACAAAGTCACAGTTAAACAAAAACTATTAAACAGAGATGCTGCAGTTTTTAAATAAATCTTTTAAGACAATTTCAAGATATTTACTAACATATATGCATTGCAAAAGCCTCATTGGTTTAACAGATGATCAAATTCTAGTTCTATGTTAAAGAAAAATGGACTAATAGAACACAACATTTTCTAAATAAGATAAAACATCAAACTTCAACCTTAGTTACTTTCAAGCAGTGTGAATTATTTTCATATGGACAATTTATGAAAACATGTTAGCAAACCCAAATAGTTTTTCCACAGAATATAAGGTGCTAAGAGTTCCAAAGTTTACATTTAGGCACTTTCTCTCTCTCTCTCTCTCTCTCTCTCTCTCTCTCTCTCTCTCTCTCTCTCTCTCTCTCTTTTTGACAGGCAGCGTGGATAGTGAGAGAGAGAGAGAGCCAGAGAGAAAGGTCTTCCTTTTTGCCGTTGGTTCACCCTCCAATGGTTACCGCTGCTGGTGTGTTGCGCCGATCCGAAGCCAGGAGCCAGGTGCTTCTCCTGGTCTCCCATGTGGGTGCAGGACCCAAGCACTTGGGCCATCCTCCACTGCCTTCCCGGGCCTCAGCAGAGAGCTGGCCTGGAAGAGGGGCAACTGGGACAGAATCCGGTGCCCTGACCGGCACTAGAACCCGGTGTGCCGGTGCCGCAAGTGGAGGATTAGCCTATTGAGCTGCAGTGCTGGCCTAGGCACTTTATCTCATTTGCTTTACCCAGTTTACATTTAGCAATTACAGCTAAATGACTGACGATACTGATATTATATCATACCTCTATCTGAGTTAGGGTTGCATTTATATGGAATTTTCCTCCTTTTTATAAAACTCTAGCTATAAATCAGTGACATTAAGCCAGAGATTGCAAAATCCACCTTAAGGGGGCCATAACAAGCACTGATTACCCATTTCTATCAGGAACCTGTTAAACCAAGTTACAAAACAAGTTTGGCAAGTTACTAAACAATATTTTTAAAGGCAATAACCTTCCTAGATTCAAAAGAGAGAAATTCCTTTAAACTCAATGTCCAGTTACAGCTGAACCAAATTCTCATGCATGAGATTGTTATTTACCAAAGACATCTTTTTAGATTTCAAGTGAATTTGAGTCTAGTTTACCCCATAAAATCTTAGGCCAGTGATACCTAGTCAACAGTCAGCCTCTGAAATGGGTCAGCAGCGGTGACGTGGGTTTTATGGGTGACTGGGCTGCGGCTGATGTTCCAGGGACAAGAAGTCCACTGGAGATTGTTCACCACTATGTTAGGTTTAATGGGAGAGGACATCCATCGGAGCGATGGGCACCCCTCTTGATCTTCCTAAGGAGAATCTGATAGGAGGCAATGACCTACAGGGATGCTCCTATAGGAGCCCACAAAGAGGCAGGGTAGAGAGAAAAACTGGAGGCCCTGCAAAGAGACAATACCTTATGCCCTAAAACCAACACCCATTATTGCAAGTGTCTAATCAAGGGGCTGTCAGTCAAAGCAGCCTCAGAAATGAGGGGTAAGGTCAGGAGGTGTCTCAAGGAGTATTCAATAGCATCTGAGATTATTGGGCCTAGATTCTTGCCTAGAAAACTCCAGGCAAAATTACAACAATGGGGGCAATGGTCACCTGATAAAAACCCTCCTCCAATGGGATTAAAAACCTCAGCAATAGTCAAACACGATAGCAGAGGGAACCTGGTAGCTCACTGAATAGACCCAAGGACCCTAGACACTCTGGAAAAGAATTTTAATGCATATTGGAGCACATGTAGGCAAATAGAGGCAGAAAACAGTTAGGAGACAGAGTTCTGAGATGGGGAGTCAGGGTAAAGGAGCTGGCACTTTTTACAACTCACTTAGACTACCTTCTCCATCCTCCAGCTTGTAACCAGGCCAGATGGTGGTGCAGAAGATGAGGCATTTTTCTTTAAGCTCAGGAGTCAAAGAAATAAGGTAGATGGTTTGCCTCCTGGCTGGAAAGAGAGCATAAAAATGGAAGCGTACTTCAGGTCTTATCTCTCTTGCTACCTGTGGTGTCCAGATGTGCACTGAAACCCACAGGGAAGGCAGGAAGGTGAGAGCAGGATTAGCATGTATCACCCACTCTTGCTAAGCCTTCCATGCCTGCAGCCTAGGGTGTATATTTGTCAGAATAGCACATTCAAGGAGTTTTCAGTTCCCTTACTGGTGGTGTGCTAGACTGGGCCTCTGCCTGGTCAAATATATACTGCCACTTTGTTCTCCTACATGAAAAAAATAGCTGTTGTGTGCCTTTTAACCTTGAGTCTTGTCAAATAGCCTGATTTTGACAATGAGACTTCAAGGCAAGAGCCTTAGCAGAAGTGTTTTTAAGCTAGAGTTTGGTGAAACAGTGCCAGACCTGGTTACTACTTAGGTTGGTGATCAGGCAGGTGAAGTCACAAAGAAGCAGAGTTGGGGGATAAAATTCTCCCCCATAAGACTGCTCTGAGGTAGGTACACATAGCAAAGATCTGACAGTGGGAACCCAAAAGAGCAGACTTGAGAAAGAAGGTAGGGGGTACCACAGACGTGCTAAGGCTTTTCTACCTGGGGACTGCATCTAATAGGAGTCTAGATCACATGCTATCTGTCTGCAAATGGGATACTTAGACTTTAACCCAGAGCTAACAAATAAAATATCTGGGAAATACCCACTAATGGGACCAGGAAATCGAGTTTATAGGAATTGAGACCTGGCAATGTATGGAAAGCATTTAGAGGAGCAGAGAGAAACAGAAATTGGGAAAACTCATTGAGGCATGGAGCCCAGAGCCCATGGCCTTTCTCCAGGTTGCTCCCAGTCTTACTGATATATTAATCTCAGAGGAATGAAGCACAGAATGAAGTTTTCAGCTGACACCCTAATGGGCTGAAAACCCAGGCCGATCCCTGTGAAAGGAAGCTGAGTTGGACCAGCCAGCATTCCCAGAGCTGAGACGAGAAGCATGAAGACTGGAGCCTCTGGCGTTACAGCTTCTGAGGGCTCCAAAAGGGCAGGAGACTTGCTCCCTGCAGGAAAGTGCATTTCTAGCCCAACACCATTTTGGCGGTTGGGGTCTGGTGCCCAGGCAAGAGACCTTCTGGAAGCACTGGAGTGTAGCCCCAGCCAGAATCCATCAGTTGTCTCAAGCCTTCCTCCAGTCCCACATGAAGGGCTGATCCACACTGGAGAAAAGAGGCATTAGGACAGAGTCTCAGCTCTATGGGTTTGCTCTGTTCTTAATCATCAAGCCTTACCCGTGAATCTTAAGACCAGCTGCTACACTAATCACTTTTAACTGGCTGACAGGGACCCCGTGTTTTTAAAAAAGAGCATTGCTATGGATAAGAGTAAGACTCTCCAGAAAAAAAGTGAAAGTGGTCCGCATGCTTACAAATCTGGTGGGATGATATGATGCTGACTGGAATCAAACTCTAGAGCAATCCATGTCACATTGGAGTTGCTAGCCAAGTCATGGCACCTAAATGTCATGGGGAAACAGAGGCAGAGAATATATTATTATCTCGGTTCTTTGTCTCACAAGCAAGAATTTCCAAGCAGACAAGCATAGAGATTCCTTTTTTTTTTTTTTTTTTTTTTTTACAGGCAGAGTGGACAGTGAGAGAGACAGAGAGAAAGGTCTTCCTTTGCCGTTGGTTCACCCCACAATGGCCACTGTGGCCGGTGCACTGCGCTGATCCGAAGGCAGGAGCTAGGTGCTTCTCCTGGTCTCCAATGGGGTGCAGGGCCCAAGCACTTGGACCATCCTCCACTGCACTCCCAGGCCATAGCAGAGACCTGGCCTGGAAGAGGGGCAACTGGGGCAGAATCCGGTGCCCCGACGGGGACTAGAACCCAGTGTGCCAGCACCGCTAGGCGGAGGATCAGCCTATTGAGCCGCGGCACCGGCCCAAGCATAGAGATTCAAAAGCAAGATTTTTTAGTGTCAAAGACCTCCAGCCACAGCGGCATGGAAGGGGGCTTCCAAGGGAGGAAAAAAACCACAGGTGCATATACATCTTATATAGTCACATTTTCTTGTTGAATTGACCTCTCAATCACTACATAATGACCTTCTTTGTCTATTTTAACAGTTTTTGTCTGATATAATTATAGCTACTTCTACTTATTTTTGATTTGCATTTTATGAAATATCTTTTTCCATTTCTTCATCTTTATTCTTTGTGTATCTTTATTGATGAATTATGTTTCTTGTAGGCAGCATGTAGATGTTTTTTTTTTTTTTTTCCCATTCAGCCAGTCTGTATTTTTATTTGGGGAATTTAGTTCATTTACTTTCAAAGTTATTAATTATAAGTAATGGTTTGGTCCTGTCATTTTCCCATAAATATTCCTATTGTTTGCTTTGAATTTACTTTGTCCTTTTACTGGAGGTTTTTTGCCTTCATATTCTTTCATGATGCTGATTATCTTTCTTTGTTTCTGTGTGCGCATCCCTAGGTACATCATTCATAAGGCTGGCCTGTTGGTCACAGATTCCTTTAATAGTTACTTGTCTTGGAAGGAATATCTTTATTTCACCTTCATTTATGAATGAGAGTTTTTCTGGGTGAAGTGTTCTGGGATGACAGTTGTTTTCTTTTAGGATTTGAACTATTTCTCTCCCGGCCTGTAGAGTTTCTGTTGAGAAGTCTGCTGTCAATCTGAAGAGGGTTCCTTTAAGGTCATGTGGCATGTATCTCTTGCAAATTTTAGGATATTTTCTCTCTCTCTGTTTTTTTAAAGATTTATTTATTTGAAAGGTAGAGTTGCAGAGAGGCAGAGGCAGAGAGGGAGAGAAAGAGAGGTCTTCCATCTGTTGGTTCACTGTCCCAAATTGCCACAACAGCTGGAGCTGGGTCAGTCCGAAGCCAGGAGCCAGGAGCTTTTTCTATGTCTCCCACATGGGTGCAGGGGCCCAAGGATTTGGGCCATCTTCCACTGCTTTCCCAGGCCATAGCAGAAAGCTGGATTGATGATAATGTGTCAAGGTGTGGGTCTTTTCTGATCATGTCTATTAGGAGTTCTGTTTTTCCTGTATTTGGAGATCAATATCTTTCTCCAAATTGGAGAAATTTTCTGCTATTATTTCATTGAGTAGGTTTTCTAAGCCATTCATTCTTCTCTTACACCTGCAGGAACTCCTAAGGCTCAGATACTTGGTTGTTTGATGGTATCCCATAGATCCTGAACACTCTTTTCAATGTTTCCAATTTTTTATTCATTTTTCTTTGTCTGAAATGTTTCAGAAGACCTCTCTTCTAGATCAGATATTCTATCTTTTGCCTCACTAAGTCTGTTGTTAAAGCTTTCCACTCTATTTTTGGACTTACTGAATACTTCATTGCTAATGTTTCTGTTTTCTAAATATCTCTTTGCAGAATTTCTCAACAATGTCATGTACTGACTTCCTTTTTCCATTTAACTGTGTTTTTGAGTAACCTTATAATCATTCTTTTGAATTTATTTTCAGGCATCCCATCAATCTCTTCTTCATGGCCCAATCTTAATATATTTTTGTGTTCTTTTGGAGGAGACATACTGCCTTTCTTGTTCCTGTTTTTTTGATATCTACATTGATTTTTGCACATCTGGGGGGATATCTTGTTAGTTTTTTGTCTGGAGGATTTTTTTTTAAGGGAAAAGGTTTATTGTCAGGTGAGGGAAACCCAACGGAAGGATTTTTTTTTTGACTGAAGGATTTATTCTTGGAAATGTGCCTCTGGCTTATACTTGCATTTCAGGGGTGTGTGGAGGCACTAGGGAGCTCTGGTCACTGTGGGTGGGGCAAGAGTCCAGAGTTTGGTGTGGTAGAGTGCCTCTGGCTACAGTCAGTGGGAGAGAGGATGTTGGAACTGCCTCCTGTGTTCTTGGTCCCAGCGCATCTCTGTGCCAGGATGAACCAACTGATTCACAGACTATAGTGAACTCATGGTGCCAGTACACCCCCCATCCAGGCACTCACCCCATACAGAGCATGGACCCACTCTGCAGTGTGTTCCTGGACTCTTGCATGAGATTCTTTCCCAGGATGCAGGGAGCTCTGAGTCTCTGCAGGAACTCAGCCACAATCCCCAACCCTCTCAGCTCTTTGTCTTATGCTGAGAACTCCCACAGTTGCAGGATGCAAGAGTCTGTTGTCCACCCTGCAAGCTGCCCTGTCCCTAGGGGCTGCTAGTAGTGGCAGAACTTCACAGAAACCTTTTATTTAAGATATATAAACTTCATGCTTTTCTAAATACAACTTTAGGAACATAGCGATTCTTCCCACCCTCCCCATGCTCCGACCTGTGCTCGCACACTTCTTAGTCCTTCTCCTATTCCCATTTTAATTTTTTTTACTAAGATCTATTTTCAATTAACTTTATGCACATAAGTTTATACTAAGTAAAGAGTCCTCAACAAATAGTATGGAAAGAAAAAAACTGTTCCTCAACAGTTGAGACAAGGACCGTTCAAAGTCATCACATCTGTGCGTTGTCTGTGAATACAAAAGCTGTTGATTTTTGTGTGTTTTGATTTTATCCTGCCATTTCACCAAACTCTTTTATGAGTTGCAGTAGTCTCCTTGTGGAGTCTTGTGGAACCCCTATATATAGAGATATGTCATCTGTAAAGAGAGATAGTTTGACTTCCTCCACAGAGACCAATGCCCGTGTGCTAGCCCCAGTGGGTGGAGTGTTCATCTGTGTTGCCATAAGAACCATACAGAGAAATCCTGCAGTCCTCAGTGTGAACAGGGCTCCCACAGTAATGACTCTCACCAGGGAATCAGGGAGCCCAGAGCCTGTGGAGCTGCCCACCATGACTGCTCAGAGACCCAGCCACACCCTGTGCCCTCCCACGCAGCCACAGTGTTTTTACTCTGTCCCAGCACACAAATCTCCCACAGTCATGAGTGCTCAGCCCCCCTGTCAATGTTCCCAGCCAGACTCAGGTGTCTCTTCTTAGCTGGTTGTTGGGACACAGGCTGGTGCAGCTGTTACGTATGTCCAAAATGGTGCCCGTGTTCTGTCAGCTACTTACAGGGTGCAGATGTCAGATGGTCATGCAGAGAGAAATGTGCCCCCCTTTTTGTTTCCTTCTAGGTTTTCAGGCACACTGTCCCCCATAGAGCTCCAAGAAGACTCACATCAGGCCCTTCCCACAGCTGTATCACCAGTGGCTTTGGCTGCTGCAGTATAGTCCACCTCAGTCTCCAAGGCTGATGCTGAGGTTCTTGGCTGCCGGGAGTTGTGCATGTCCTCACCTTCCACATAGTTCCACAGTGTCCCTCTGTTTGGCATGGAGTTTCCTCCACCATTTTCTTCCTAACTCTTCCCTGAGATTGCAGTTTTGCCACTTTTTTTTTTTTTAATTTTTAAAAACCATCTTCCCCTAGACTAGAGCAGTAAGCTCCCTCCCCGTTCCACCATCTTCAACTCTGATCTCTTTTTCTTCTAACTCTGCCTCAGGAGCTCTTTTTCCCCTATATTTCCCTCCTCTGAGAGGATCATCCAACTGCTGTTGGGTATAGGGTCAATGCCCACTCTTGCTGCTTCCTGCTGAAGAAGGATGAAGTAGGGAAGTTGGCTGGTCCCCTTGGGGAGGTCAATCAAATGGACTTTGGTAGAGTTACTGGGAAGGGAATCTGAAGTTCTATCTGAAGGACCATCTGTATCTTAAGTGTACCTATCCTATCAGAGACACATTGTACCACAAATGAAGGGAGCAAGAATAGTCCAGGCAAAACTCTTTACAGTGTTGATTAAGCAGCCCAACCATGTTTTTTTTCAAGTCTTGTTAAGCATGACACAGGTTCCACCCACCTCTAGGAATGTAGGGTGAGCACTAGTCAAGTGAGGACTAAGAGTTGTGAGCCTCAGAAGAAAGAGAAGTTCTGAATATCTCAGCTATATGAGCCTGACTGGGGCGGGGGTGGGGGGCTAGGTGTCAGGGAATTAGAGTTGAGGTCTGTTTGAAGAAGTATTTGAGGCCCTCTATAGGTTCACGTGTGTGGTCAGATTGTATGATTGAGGACTTGAAGATATCCTCAGGGTCTGAGGTCACAATCCAGGGTTTTATTCTTGAGTGATGGATCCACACATCTAAGACTGCAGCCTTAACATGGCAATGAAAGTAGAAATACAGAGAATCTGGTTCCTGGGTTTTGGCACCAATATGTTGCATCCTGGGGAGCTGCTTCCACGGTCCCTGCTTCAAATCTGATTTTCATCCAGCAACATTCTCACAGAAACATCCAGAATAATGTTTAACCAGTTATCAAGAAATTCTGTGATCAACATGAAACCAACCATCACATGTAATGTATGTATCTATGTGTGTGTGTGTGTGTGTGTATTTCTTATTGATCCTGTATTTAGTAACTTTGCTATACTCAATAATTTAGTAGTTTATAAGTTATTTGAGCTAATTTTATATATAATCGGCAAATATTAATTTTAATTTTCTTTTCCTATTTTATGTTTTATTTGCCTCATTACATTTTCTAAGATCCAAGTACAATGTTTATTAGACATGATGAGAGCAGGCATAATTTTCTTGTTTCTAATCTCAGTGGGAAACATTTGGCATTTCACCATTAAGTAAGATGTTTGCTATAACTTTTCTTGATACACTTTATCACAAGGAAATTCCCTATTCCCAGGAGCTAAGAGTTTGTTTGTTATTAATGTTGTTGTGTTAGATACACTGCTTTGTTTGCTCTATTGATTATGTAACTTTATTTTCCTTATTTTATTGCTTTTTTTCTTAAACTCTTTACTTTTAGATATGATAGAAAAATCTTAGAGGTGCACATGAGAAAGAAAGACATGATCACAGCTTAGTGAAGACAATCTAATCTTGGGGTAGGCATTTTGGCATAGCTAGTAAAGCTACCACCTGTGACATGGGCAAATGGTTTGAGTCCTGACTGCTCCACTCTTTTTTTTTTTTTTTTTAAAGATTTTATTTATTTTATTTGAGAGTTAGAATTAAAGACAGTGAGAGGGAGAGACAGAAAGGTCTTCCTTCCCTTGGTTCACTTCCCAAATGGCTGCAACAGTCAGAGCTGCGTCGATCCTAAGCCAGCAGCCAGGAGCTTCTTCCAGGTCTCCCACGTGGGTGCAAGGGCCCAAGGACTTGGGCTGTCTTCTACTGATTTCCCAGGCCATAGCAGAGAGCTGGACTGGAAGTGGAGCAGCTCTGACTAGAACCAGCGCTCATACGGGATGCCGGCCCCACAGGCAGAGGATTAACCTACTGCGCCACAGCACCAGCCTCTCCACTTCCTTTTTAAATTTTATTTGAGCTTAAAAATTTCCCCACAAGAGGAATTTTATTGATGGCTCTAGCTTATCCCCTCCCAAAAGACCAAATGAGGTGAACAGTAACCTTTAGATTTTATTGTCTTTATAACAAAACAGAAGAAGACGATTAGAACTGTATCACTTGCCCCTTTCTCTTCTTATCTCCTCCCAGTTAGAATCGTTTACATCTCTTAATAGCCAACATGCTTTTGGATCTTCAGTTGGGCTCCACACACTCAAGCCTCAGCACAATCTTCTTTGTAGTTTTATCCTTTTTCTAGAAAAACCAGCTTAGTCTGTCCACCTTAGCCACTCTGCTTCCTAACAGAACACTGCTTTCTCCGGGCCTAGAGAGAGTTTTTGCCCTTCTTGTACTGTGTCACTTTGTGAGGCTGGTGCTTGCCACACCTCTTACAGAAGGTCTTGCGGGTTTTAGGAACATTCACCAAGTTTGCAGAGCACTATTGGCATGGAAAGTGGCTGTTTCACTTCGATCAAGCTCCTTGCTAATGGCTTGGGAGAAGCAGCAGAAGGTGGCCCAAGTGTTTGGGCCCTTGCCACCCATGTGGGTGACCTGGAAGAAGCTCCTGGCCTTGGTCTGTCCTAGGCCTGGTTGTTGTAGTCATCTGGGTTGTTAACTAGCAGATGGAAGATCCTCTCTCTCTCTCTCTCTCTGTGTGTGTGTGTGTGTGTCCCTCTCTTTCTGTAACTCTGACTTTCAAAAAATAAATAAATCTTTAAAAAAAACAAGCAATCTAACCAGAAAATTCTCACGCCTAATGCCTATCTGCTGATGTTGAATCTGTGGTTCTGCAGTTATAACATTCTGCAAGGCTGAGAGGAATGACTAATAACTATTTCCTTTCTCACCTTCTCCTTCCTCTTCATAATCCTTCTCTAGGATAGCCATGTCCTCATGGGCTTTATTTTTTTTTTCTGTTTGTGAATTTTATTATGGAGGAGGAAAAATGTTATCTTGTAAATCACAGTAGAAAGCCCATACAAATTATGCAGTACTTTTTAATTGCCATCAATCAATTAATATTCTATAGTTTTCCCAGTGTTTTACTCAGCCCTAATTACTTAGAAATTTATATAATTTTTATTCTCCTTCCCTGGAGTTCCTTTATTTACTTATTTTAAAGAGAGAGGGAGAGGGAGAGGGAGAGGGAGAGGGAGAGGGAGAGGGAGAGAGTTAGAAAACCCAAATGCTGATTCACTTCCTAAATGCCTGAAGCTGGAAACTTAATCCAATAAAAGTCTCCTCATGGGAGCCAAAGACCCAACCACTTAAGTCATTGTCTGTTGCCTTCCAGGATGTGCTTTAACAGTGAATTAGAATGGAAAGTATAGCAAAAACTTGAACCCAGGCATTTCAATATGGGATGAGGATGTTACAACCTGTATTCTAATCACTTGGTTAAATGCCTCATGGGCTTTAGAAAACTTTCCCTCCTCCATCCCCTTGTCCATTCACATACCAGTGAGCAAAGGCATGGTTGGTATACATCATATCAAACCTATAGTCCAACGAACCCAGGCTTCAGCGATGGCTGTGGTGTTGCTCCACACACACGCAGCTCTCTCACTTGGTACCACATTGGGAAGCTGGTAATTAATGCCAACCTTGAAGCCAGTGGAGGCACCAATCCACAAACTGGATGCTGTGCTTGGACTTGATTATGGCAATGACATTGTTGACATCTTTGGGAACCATGTCACCATGGTACAACTGTCAGAAAGCCATGTATTTACCATGGCAAAGGTTGTATTTCAGCATCTGTTTGGCTGGCTCAAAGCAAGCTTTGGTCTCCTCTGCCATAGAAAGCTGTTCATGTTGGGCTATCTCAACAGAGATGATGGAGGCTTACATTGCCAGAATGTAAGGGAAGTAGATGCAAGGATAGGTAGGGCACAAAGTTCGTATGGACTTCTATCCAACATTCAGGGTTCCATAAGATTGGAGGAAAGCAGTGTTGGAGGACATGATATGGTTAATAAGGTGATTCAGGATATTGTACCTTATTACTTGTTATCAAGATTACCACGACAGATGTCATAGATGGCCCCGTTGCCTGCTGGGAAGGCACATGAAGAGTGCTCCAATTTCAGGCATGGAAAGACAAGACATAGTGGCAAAAACGGTTCTGCATGAAGGATCTCTGTGAGTGAGACCCCAGTGGAAAGAAGAGACCATCAGAGAAGGATGCACTTTTCTCTAAAGGGAAGAGAGAACTTCCACTTTGCCCATGGTCCTGTCTTAAAACTGATGGAGTTTGTGAACTCAAAAGGCTTCCACAGCCTTGGCAGCTCATGTCAAGAGTCTTGTGTGATCACTGATGTCATAAATAAGAGTGTATTTGTTAAATCAACAACAGGAGTCACTGTGCACTTGCTCCCCATGCTGGACCTCTGTCCTTAGTGAATTGTACTATGAGAATTAATGGTAAAACTTTTCTTCAAACAGTGCTCTATACTTTGTGTATCTGTGTGGGTGCAAACAATTGAAATTTCTCCTTAGTAAAGAGTTGGTCTTCTGTATATAAAGTCAATTAAAAACAAATATTAATGGATAATGAAACAGGAGAGGGAGTGGGAGGTGGGATGGGAGTGTGGGTGGGAGGGTGGGAATAGGGTGAGGAAACACTATATCCCTAAAAGCTGTACATATGAAAATTTGTATTCATTAAGTAAAAACCATAAAAAATGAATGCTCCAGGAGAGTGTGGATGGTGAGCATGCAGTTGTAGGATTCAACCACAGCTGTGGAAACCTAGAGAGCTGGATAAAAGGAGAGCTCCAGCTTAGACTTCTTGCCATAAAAAATACAAGGATGTTTTATCTTCAGGGAGCTGACAGAGCCAGTCCCCCTACCAAAGCTGTGGAAAACCAAGAAGCCCTGAAGGTCTTTGCAATGGTCAGCCAGTTTATGAATTCAGTCCAAGATGAGGTCAATGACTTTTTTGCCAAAATGGTGTAGTGCTGACATAGTTACTGGTAGCATCTTCCAGAGCTTCTCAGGGTGGAAAAGCTGATGGTAGATGGTAGTGCTAACTTATTCATTCAGTGATTGTGAGTTCCAGGTCTACAAACAAGAAGGTGCTGAAGGAGTCATCTCCTCCCCTAATGTTCTTGTCACTTGGCATCTGGCCATCGGACTGGACATCATGTTTCAGGCAGTAGAGCTCCCAGCAGACATTGCCCATCTGGACACCAGCCTGACATAAATGGAGCTGTACTCACACGTGGTGACTCCAGGCTAGGAGTCAGAGGTGATAGGAGCGGCAATGTGCCTTCTTTGTTAATCAGTTTTAAAATATTCCTTTAGCAACATTAAACATTGTTTTGCTTTCCTGGAAAAATCCTACTTGATAATATGTTTTGTGTATTGCTTGATTTGTTATTTTCTGACTTGTACATTTATGCTTATGAATAATATTGACTTAAAATTTTTCTTTCCTACAATGTCTTTATTAAATTTTGGTATCAAAGTTATGTGAGCCTAATATAAATCAAGATGTATTTCCCTCTTTATTTTCTGGAAAAGTATGTAAATTTGAAGCACTATCCCTTTATATTTTAATTTAAATTCATCTGCAAAAGTATCTTCTCTGTATAATGGTTTTAAGTTATAGAAATACAATATTTAGAGTAGTATTTAACTATTTAGTTTTTCCCATGTATAACTTTGGGTAAGGTCTTTTTCTTTTAGGTGTTGGCTAATTTTATCAAATATTCAACTTTATTAAACTGTAATTTTTTGGATAGCATCTTATGGTATATTTTGAATATTTATAATCTATCTTATAGTGTTCCTAGTTTGATTATTAGTATTATTTATATATCACTTCTATTTTGTATTAATCAAGCTTTTATTTTTAATAACAGCTTCATTGAGATAAGATTAATATAGCATAAAATACACATACCATACAGTTGTAAAATGTATAATTTGGTTGGTATTTTTTGTATACTCTGAGTTGTGAAACCATTACCATTTTCTAATTTCAGAACATTTTTATAAACCTAAAGAAACTCTGTGCACATTAGTAACAAGGGACACTCCATTTCCCTTGACCCCCCAGCCCTAAGCAACCACTAATCTACTACTTTTGTCCTTGTGGATTTGCTTATTTGGACATTGCACATTGATGGAAGTATGTGTGGCCTCTTATGACTAGATTATTTCAGTTTACATGTTTTTAGGGTATCAGTATAGCATGTATCAATAATTCATTACTTTTTATTACCAAACAATACTCCATTGTATGAATGTTAGACATTTTGCTTTTTCATTCATCTGTTGGTTTGTATTTTGTTTTTGTTTTTGACTGTTATGCTGCTTTGAATGTTCATACGCATGTGTCTGTATTTACATTTGATTTCAGTTCTCTTGTGTATATGGCTAGGGATGGGATTTCTGGGTATAACACTAGGTTTAACATTGTGAAGAATTTTCAACCCATTTTCCAAAGAGGAAGGATCATTATTTGAGGGTCCTAGCTTCTTCATAAACTTACTTACCTTTTAGGCACCTTAATACATGTCAAGTGATGTCACATTATGTTTTTCATTTGACCATACTAATACTTAGTGATGACAGGCATATTTTCTTTTGCTTATTGGTCATTTTACTATTTGAAAAATATTCTTTTACTATTTTTAACTGGATGATTTGTCTTTTTATATTTGAGTTACAGTGTTCCTTACATATTATGAATACAAGTCCCTTATCAAATGTATAATTGGAAAATATTCTCTCCCATTCTGTTTGTTTAATTTTTTGATGGTGGCCTTTGAAACACAAACATTTTAAATTGTGACTGTGTCTATTTTCTTTTGTCACTTGTGATTTTAGGATTATATCTGAGAAACTATTGCCTAGTTCAAAGTCATGAATATTTATTCTTAAGCTTGTTCTGTAGTTTTAATGGTTAATATTTAGGTCTATGATCGATTTTATGTTCTTTGTGTATGATATGAGGGAGGGGTTCATTCAACTTCATTCTTCTGCATGTGGATATCATTTGTCCTGATAGCATTGGTTGAAAATAACATTCATTCTTTATTGAGTTTTCCTGGCATCCTTATATATCAACCCATCACAAATATAAGGGTTTATTTTTGGATTCTCAATACTATTCCATTGATCTATATGTCTCTCTTTATGCTGTTACCACACCAACCTAGTTACACTTGCTTTGTAGTAAGTTTGAAATTGAAAAAGTTTGAAATTGAGAAGTATGTGTTCTGTACTATATCCTTGTTTTTAAATAATTTTTTGTTTATTCTGGGTAACTTCATTTGAAGATGAGTTTTAGGATCAATGTATTAATTTGTACAAAAGAAGGCATCTGTGATTTTGATATAGGGATTGCACTGAAACTATGTACCACTTTATATAATACTGCCACCTTAATAATACTGTCTCCCAACCCATGGTCATGGATATCTTTCCATTTTTTTGTCTTTAATTGTTTTTCAATATTTCAAAAGTTTTAATGTACAAATTTTATATTTTTTTCAGTTTATTTATAAGTACTTAATTCTTTTTGTATTACTATAAATTTATGTTTCCTTTATTTAATTTTCAGAATGTTTATAGCTATTTACAGAAGTACAATTGATTGTCATATATTGATCTGGTACCCTGCAACCTTGCTGATCTTGCAAAGCTTTTAAGCAAATTTATTAGCCATTTCTAAAAAAGAATTCTAGCCTTGTTGATTCATTATTGTGCATTTTAAATTTATTTCTTTAATTTATTTTATGGTGTTAACTATTTCTTTCTACTTTTGCTCATGTTTAAATTTCAGTTGTTTTTCTATTTCTTGAAATAAATGCTTGGTTTTCAGCATTTTTTCTTTCTTACATACATTTAAGGCCCAGAATAAACCTTAAAGCATGATTTTGACTGAATCTTGAATGTTTCAATTCGTAATATTTTCATTGATTTTTACTTCAAATATTGCTATTATGTGTTTTTTAAACTGATGGTTTATTTGTAATGTATATCTTAATTTCCAAAATATGTTAATTTTCAGTTATTTTTCTTTTATTAATTTGTAGCTTCAATATACAATGATCTTAGACATATTTTACATGATCTCAATCTTTTGAAATTTGTTGGGATTTCTTTTGTGACCCAGCTTCCATTCAATTTTTTTGCAAATGTTTTACTAACAGTTGAAAGGAATGTGTTTCCTGTAGGTGCTGCATGTAGTGTTCTGTTTATGTCCAGTAAGTCAAACGTGTTAGTCTTATTGTTCAGATCTTACACTGTTATGATTTCTCTCCCTCTCTGCTCAATCTATCAGTTAATGAGAGAGATTGTTGTCTCTCAATGTCGTTGTGCATGTGTTTGTTGCTCCTTAAAATTTTATAAACTTAAAACTGTTAGTTTTATATGGATTTTATCAGATATATATAGGCATCTTAGGATTTAACTATGAAAGTCACATCGTGGGGCCAGTGTTGTTATGTAGCGTTAAGTCACAGTATCTGAGTGCTTGTTTAAGTTTTGGCTGCTCTGCTTCTGATCCAGCTCCCTGCTAATGTGCCTTGGAAAACAGCAGAATATGGCCCAGGTACTTGGGCCCCTGCCACCCCTGTGCGAGATCTGGATGGAGTTCCTGGGTACTGATTTTGGCCTGGCCCAGTCCCACCCATTGCAGCCATCTGGGGAGTGAACCAGCAGATGAAAGATCTTTTTCTTTCTCCCTATCACTCTGTCACTCAAAGACATAAAATACATGAGTAAATATTAAAAACAGAAAGTCTTATTGTGTCACTCTGCTATATTCTAGTTGTCCAAAGTGAGCTAGAGGATGGCTCATATTCAAGCGAAAAGGGGCTGTACAGAAGTTCCTGAATCGTGATTCATCAGAGGGATATTTTTGAAAATGGGTCATTGCTAGTTGCTTTCTGGCCTGCAATGGTTCCAGTCCCTCCTGCAAGTAAAACTCCCCAAATACCATTCCATTGAGGCATCAGATTCAGGCTGAAAGCCCTGAGGAATCTAAATTATAATTCAGGTACAGATAAAGTTCCTTGGGTACCTTTCTACCTATATTTCTGAAAGCATGGTAGTTTTATAGTATTTGGATTTATTGCATACTGACTCTCTTTTTTGAATGCTCATTTTCTCAGAAATTAAGATGGTTGATACAGGGTTTCCTTTCACCTACCCTGAGAGTCACACCTCTATTTTATTTGTTCCATGAAAATAACAAATCCAACCCATATTTAAAAGGGAGGAGGGACTACAAAAGGGCATGGATACTGGGAAGTGGGAGTCATTGAGGGATATTTTTGGTTACCACATATCACGTTGACTGTAAGTACTATACAGTTTTAAGTACAGCCTGAAAATTTATTTTTGAAAAAATTAAAACATTGTGACCATTAGACAATTATGAACATGTATTGGGTTTTATTACTGCAAATTTTTAATTTTTTTTTCCATTTAACCTTTCTTGTTTCCTTTTACTTTCTACCATATTGTTTTTAAACTTTTATTTAATGAATATAAACTTCCAAAGTACAGCATATGAATTACAATGGCTTCCTCCCCCATAACTTCCCTCCCACCCGCAACCCTCCCCTCTCCTGCTACCTCTCCTCTTCCATTCACATCAAGATTCATTTTCGATTCTCTTTATATACAGAAGATCAGTTTAGCATATATAAAGCTTTCAACAGTTTGCACCCACACAGAAACACTAAGTGTAAAATACTGTTTGAGTACTAGTTATAGCATTAAATCACAATGTACAACACATTAAGGACAGAGATCCTACATGAGGAATAAGTGCACAGTGACTCCTGTTGTTGACTTAACAAATTGACACTCTTGTTTATGGCATCAGTAATCACCCTAGGCTCTTGTCGTGAGTTGCCAAGGCTATGGAGGCCTTTTGAGTTCGCTGACTTCCTACCATATTTTGTATTGAATAGTCTTTATTATTCTGCTTCTTTTCCTCTATCACTTTAGTTGAATTTTAGTATTTTTGAGGGTTATTAGAGACTCCATTGCATTTGAATTCTTAATGGATAATTTTTCTGGCTATAGAAATCTTGATTGCTGTTTACTTCTTACAACACTTTGGAGATTTAAGTCCATTGCCTTTTGGTATGTATGATCTCTGTTGGGAAGTTAGATGTCAGTCAAGTTGTTGCACCTTTCATCGTAGTCCTACTTGTTTCTTCAAAGATTTTTCTTTGTGGGGCTTGCATTGTGATGCCTGTTTTAAGCCACATCTTGCAACATTGGTACCCCATATTGGAGTTTTTGTTCGAGTCTTAGCAATTCCACATCCAATTCAGCTTCCTTCCAGTGTTCCTGGGAAGGCAGCAGGATATAGTCCTATTACTTTGGCCTGTGTCACCTATGTGGGAGTCGCAGATGGAGTTCCTGGCTCCTGGCTTTGGCCTGGTCCAGACCTGGCTATTACATGCATCTGGGGAGTGAGCCAGCAGATTGAAGAACTCTGTCTCTCTGTCTCTCCCTCTCTCTGTGTCACTCTGCCTTTAAAAAAGATTTATTTATATATTTGAAAGTCAGAATGACACAGAGAGAGGAGAGGCAGAAAGAGAGAGAGATCTTCCATCCGATGGTTCACTCCCCAACTGGCTGCAATAGCTGGAGCTGCGCCTACCCAAAGTCAAGAGCCAGGAGCCTCTTCTGTGACTCCCATGCGGGTGCAGGGACGCAAGGACTTGGGCCATCCTCTGTTGCTTTCCCAGGCCATAGCAGAGAGCTGGATCAGAAGTGGAGCAGCTGGGTCTCAAACCGGTGCCAATAAGAGATGCTGGCGCTTCAGGCCAGGGCATTAACCTGCTGTACCACAGCGCTGGCCCCAAATAAATCTTTTTTAAGAAAACTTTTATTTAATAAATGCAAATTTCATAGGTACAGCTTTAGGAATATAGCAATTCTTCCCCTCAGACCCTTCCTCCCAACCCCACTTCTGTCCCACCTCCTACTTCCCATCCTATCCCACTCTTCATTAAGATTCATTTTTAATTATCTTTATATAAAGAAGACCAACTCTATAGAAAGTAAAATTTCAACAGTTGGCACCCACACAGACACACAAAGTATAAAGCACTGTTTGAAGACAAGTTTTACTGTTAATTCTCAAAGTACAACTCATTAAGGACAGAGGTCCTACATGGGGAGCAAGTGCACAGTGACTCCTGTTGTTGATTTAATAATTGACACTCTTATTTATGATGTCAATGATCACCCGAGGCTCTTGTCATGAGCTTCCAAGGCTATGGAAGCCTCTTGAGGTCACAAACTCCATCAGTGTTTAGATAGGGCCATAAGCAAAGTGGAAGTTCTCTCCTTCCTTCAGAGAAAAGTACCTCCTCCTTTGATGGCCCCTTCTGTCCAACTGGATATCACTCACAGAAATCCTTCATGTAGGTCATTTTTTTCCACAGTGTCTTGACTCTCCATGCCTGAAATGCTCTCATGAGCTTTTCAGCCAGATCTGAATGCATTAGGGTTGATCCTGGGGTCAGAGTGCTGTTTAGGGTGTTTGTCATTCTATGAGGCTGCTGTGTGGCCTGCTTCCCATGTTGGATCATTCTCCCCTTTTCATTTCTATCTAGTTATTACCAGGGAATTGGTCTTATATATGTGAGCTTTTTGACACTTATTCCTATCTTTATGATAAGTTACACACTTTAAATGATCACTTTAACATGTAAGATGGCATTAGTAGCACCCACTTAATGGGATTTGGAGTCCCATGGCAAGTTTTTAGCTTTACCCTTAGGGACAAGTCCAGAGGAACGTGTGTTGAACTGTACATCTCCTCCATCTCTTATTCCCACTCTTATTTTTTACTTGGATATATTTTCAATCAGATTTAAACACCTATGAATGATTATACGTTAAGTAAAGTGTTCAACCAATGGTATTAAGTAGAAAAAGTAAATAGTAAAACAAAATAATAAACTGTTTCTTGATAGTTAAGACAAGGGCTTATCAAGTCATTACTTCTCATAGTGTCAGTTCCACTTCTACAGGTTTTCTTTTAGGTGCTCTGTTAGTTGTCACAGATCAGAGAGAACATATGATACTTGTCCCTTTGGGACTGGCTTATTTCTCTAAGTATGATGTTTTCCAGATTCATCTATTTTGTTGTAAATGACCAGATTTCTTTGTGTTTTTTTTTTTTAACCATTCTATATTATTCCATAGAGTACGTATCCCATAATTTCTTTATCCAGTCTTCCATTGAAGGGAATTTAGGTTGATTTCATGTCTTAGCAATTGTGAATTGAGCTGCAATAAACATGGAGGTGCAGATAGCTCTTTTATTTGCTGATTTCATTTCCCTTGGGTAAATTCCTAGGAGTGGGATGGCTGGGTCATATAGTATGACTATATTCAGATTTCTGAGTTATCTCCAAACTGTCTTCCATGGTGACTTTAATAGTTTGCGTTCCCACCAACAGTGGATTAGGGTACCTTTTCCCCCCCATTTTCGCCAGCATTTATTGTTTGTTGAGTTCTATATGGAAGTCATTCTAAATGGAGTGAGGTGAAAACTCATTGTGGTTTTGATTTGCATTTCCCTGATGGCTAGTGATCCTGAACATTTTTTCATGTGTCTGTTGGTTATTTGGATTTCCTCTTTTGGAAAATGTCTGTTTAAGTCCTTGGCCTGTCTCTTAACTGGGTTGTTTGGTTTGTTGTTGTGGAGTTTCTTGATCTCTTTGTAGATTCTGGTTATTAATCCTTTATCAGTTGTATAGTTTGCAAATAATTTCTCCCATTCTGTTGGTTGCCTCTTAGTTTTCTGACCATTTCTTTTGCAGTACAGAAACTTCTCAATTTGATATAAATCCCAGTTGTTAATTTTGGCTTTGGCTTCTTGGGGTCCTTTCCAAGAAGTCTTTGCCTGTGCCAATATCTTGCAGAGTTTCTCCAATGTTCTCTAATAATTTGATGATGTCGGGTCATAGATTTAGATCTTTAATCCATGTTGAGTGGATTTTTGTGTAAGGTGTAAGATGGGGGTCTTGCTTTATACTTCTGCATGTGGAAATCCAGTTTTCCCAGCATCAATTGTTGAATAGACTGTCCTTGCTCCAGGAATTGGTTTTAGATCCTTGATCAAATGTAAGTTGGTTGTAGATATTTGGATTGATTTCTGGTGTTTCTATTCTGTTCCATTTGTCTATCCATCTGTTTCTGTACCAGTACCATGCTGTTTTGATTATAACTGCCCTGTAGTGTGTCTTGAAATCTGGTATTGTGATTCCTCTGGCTTTGTTTTTTGTTGTATAAGATAGCTTTAGCTATTATTCAAGGTATCTTGTGCCTCCATATGAATTTCAGCATCATTTTTCCTAGATCTTATAAGAAAGTCTTTGGCAATTTGATTGGTATTGCGTTGAATCTGTAAATTGCTTTTGGAAAAATGCACATTTTGATGATATTGATTCTTCCAATCCATGAACATGGAAGATTTTTCCAATTTTTGTATCTTCCTCTATTTTTTTCTTAAATGTTTTGTAATTCTTATCATAGAGAACTTTGACAACCTTGGTTAAATTTATTCCAGAGTATTTTATTTTTTATTGTAGCTATTGTGAATGGGATTGATTTTAGAGTTCTTTCTCAGCCATGGTGTTGTCTGTGTATAAAAAGGCTGTTGATTTTTGTGTATTGATTTTATAACCTGATGCTTTACCAAACTCTTCTATGAATTCAATAGTCTTTTAGTGGAATTCTTTGGATCCCCTATACATAGAATTATGTCATCTGCAAAGAGGGATAGTTTGACTTCATCCTTCCAAATTTGTATCCCTTTGATATCTTTTTCTTGCCTAATGGCTCTGGGTATAACTTCCAGGACCTTTTTTAATCGCAATGGTGAGAGTGGGCATCCCTGTCTGGTACTGGATCTCAGTGGTAATGCTTCCAACTTTTCCCCATTCGATAGGATGCTGGCCATGGGTTTGTCATAAATTGCCTTGATTGTGTTGAGGAATTTTCCTTCTTTACCCAATTTGCTTAGAGTTTTCATCATGAAAGGGTGTTGTATTTTATCAAATGCTTTCTCGGTGTCTATTGAGATAATCATATGGTTTTTGTTCAGCAGTTTGTTAATGTAATGTATCACATTGATTTGTGAATGTTGAACCATCCCTGCATACCAGGGATCAATCCCATTTGGTCTGGGGGGATGATCTTTCTGATGTGTTGTTGCATTTGATTGGCTAGAATTTCGTTGAGGATTTTTGCATCTATGTTCATCAGGGAAATTGGTCTGTAATTCTCTTTTTCTGTTGCTTAGTCATTAAGGTGATGCTGGCTTTGTAAAAAGAATTTGGGAGGATTCCCTCTCTTTCAGTTGTTTTGAATAACTTGAGAAGAATTGTAGTTTGTTCTTTTTTAACTGTTTTGTATAATTCAGCAGTGAATCCATCCAGTCCTGGGTTTTTATTTATTGGGAGGGCCTTTATTTTTGATTGAGTTTCTGTCTTGGTTATGGGTCTGTTTAGGTTTTCTATGTCTTCATGGTTCAATTTAGGTAGGTTGTATGTGTCCATGAATCTATTCATTTTTCTAGGTTTCCCAGCTTGTTGGCATACAGTTCTTTTGTAGTAATTTCTCAAGATTCTTTTTAATTCTTGGTATCTATTGTTATATTTCCTTTTTCATCTCTAATTTTATTGATTTGGGTCTTCTCTCTTCCTTTTTTGGTTAGTTGGGCCAATGGTGTGTCAATTTTGTTTATTTAAAAAAAAACAGCTCTCCATTTTGCTGATTTATAAATAAATCTTTAAAAATTCTCTAGAAAAATTTTTTTTGCTTTTTGTTTTCTATTTTATTGTTCTGTGGAGTGGGTTTCTTTATATTTATTCTGCTTGACATTCATAAGCCTTCTAAATTTGTGGTTTATGTTTTTATTTGTTTTGGAGAATTGTCACTGATGTTTCTTCATAAATAACTTCTGTCTCATTGAATATGTAAAGGAAATATTTCTTTATGACCAAGTTATATTTCTTTTATACAATCTTCCTCTAGGACCACAAGTAGAGAGATGTATTAGTATACATCTCTATTTTATTATTATGATGAAGACTTTTCCTTATTAGCATTTAGACAATGTTCTTATTTTTTTAGTGATTAAATAGTATTCAGTTGCACAAGTGTTACTTTAATTTGCTTTAGCATATCTTTGTTGATGGAAGTTTATAAACATTATTACACCTCTATTTCTTTGAATACATTTCTTCAACTTTCCTTATTTATTTCTTGGTAAGACATATCCACCATTATTTTTTACAGATTTATTTATTTGAAAGGCAGAGTTACAGATTGAAAGAGAGAGAGAGAGAGAGAGAGCGAGCGAGAGAGCGATATCTTCAATCTATTGGTTCACTTTCCAAATGGTTGTAATGGCTGGGGCTGGGCCATGCCAAAACCAAGAGCCAGGAGACCCTCTTCTGCTACCTTCCCAGGCGCAATAACAGGATGCTTAATTGAGTATGTTGCAGCCAGGACTAACAGGAGCTCCTATGAGATGGCAGTGTTGCAGGTAGCAGCTTAACCCACTATGCCACAGGGCTAGCCCCACACATCCACGTTTTATGACAAGCTTAAATACAAAGCCCAGGAAACTTCCTTCAGAAAGATTTACTCTCTCCATTTTGCTTTTGCATGCCTTCATTCACTAGTTATTACAACTGATTGGTATTTTATTTGCATGTCTATCTTTTTCTTCACAGTTTGGACATCTTATGATCAAGGGTCACACCTGAGTTATTTTTGTCTGCTAATTGCCTTGTGGGGTTTTTGGAACCAGTAAACACTCAATAAAGGCTGAATAAATAAAGAAGCTCTCCCTTAGAGATCTTCTCCATGCTTTTCCAGCCTTCATGATCTATGCATTAATTATATCAATTACTTTAAGTGTTCCATTACTGATTGCTGAAACAGCTCACAGAACTCAAATCATTTATACTTATGGAATAGTTTTATTACAAGTGAAAGATGGAGGACTGCAATATCAAGAAAGGGATGTATATTAAAAGTGAAGATTTCAAATCTGGCTTTCTTTGACTTTTCATTGCTGGTTGAACAGGACACACTTTTTCTCAGGGTCTGAAACCACCACCACTGTCTTTGGAAAGCAACTCATTGCCAAGAAGCTCAGAGTCCGCTCTTGTAGAGATCTTACAATGAGCCGGTCATGTAGGCACATGACAGTTACAAGATCAGACTTAACCTGTCTAATCTATCTTGCTTCACCAAAATTTAGTACAGTTGGCTTGTATATTCACAACTAACAACAGGTTGAAAATTAAAAAAAAAAATTGTGTCTGTGCTGGCTACATTCAGACCTTTTTACTTCTGTGGCCTTATTCCCTAAAAGATACTGTTCAAGGATTATTTATATATCCATTTACATTGGATTAGGCAATATTAGTAATCTATAGGTGACTAACATGTATAGGAGGATATGTGTAGGTTGTATGCAAATACTGTATCATTTTATATAAGGGACTTGAGCACTCTTAGATTTTGGTATTGATGGAAGGTCTTGCAACCAGTCTCCTATGGATACCAAGAGATGACAGTACAAATTATAAATCCAGTTATTCTTACTATAAGCCGCTGGCAGGCTGGTACATCCTGCTCCCAAACAACTCGTAGACCCATATTAGAGCACCATTTGTGTTCAGACAAATGACGTAGTTGGAACAAAGTTCAGCACTATGTACTAAGAAGATTTGGAGATAAGCATCCTGGGGCAGCTGAGATTATGAAAAAACAAAACAATGAGAAGAATATGTCAGGACAGTTTCTCCAGTTTTCAAGCACCTAAGACTGTTTTCAGAACTCAGCATGTGAAATACCATTCTTTGCCTGGGCTAAACATAAGTTTCCTTGCAAGGGGATTAGCCGAATTTGGAAATACATGTTTGGGAAATAGCTACTTACTCTTGAAGTGACAGCTAGCACAGACCATCCTCAAACTAAGTGGTTGTTAAGTGGCTCAGAAGACATAAAGTCAGAACTAAGAGGAGGTTAACACTTAATTTGACCAAACTTCAGTTTTTATTTAGCTATGAGCTCTTTGTAGGAATTACCCTCCATAATACCATATTTCAGGCCTCATCTAATTGCAGAATCTCAGGAGTGCAGGGAATCTTAATTTATCTCAGGCTTAGCTTCCTTTTAATTGTGATATTGGTATTCATTTTAATACAAGTACTAAAAGGTAATCATATCTCTTTTCTACTGAAAAATGTCCTGAAATTTTCCTCAAAGAATTCATATTTCAGTATGCTTTTATACTCAGTTATATGCCAGAAAGCCCCTCCCCCTGCTCCATTTCATTGTACATGGTGCGTGGCATAAAGTGGTGGTTACATAAACGTTTGCTAAATGAATTAAGGAATATGCAAGGAATTGTCATGCCAGATAAAACTCAGATGTTTCCCACTGCTGAATTTCCACCTTTTCCCTCCAAACTGTTAAATAGTGCTGGAGGATGAGATCCAGCTGAGCTGAGATGGCCCTTTCCAAATTCATGCTATTAAATCCAGCTGAGTCCTCATTGCTGTTGAATGGTCTTTTTAGTCATGTCTTGTTGCCTTCCTAGAACATTCACTGTAGTAGTTTATTTCAAGCACTGTAACTCATCAAACCCTCTTTTCATTTCGACCTTCCTTCCTCTCAGCAGCAAGCCCTTTGAGAAAATTGTCACCAGCAGCATCACCAACTTTTACCTTGTTGGGAGGTTTGTGTGGTTACATGGTTATGTATGTGTCTTATCTTGACATCTGATTGTGAATTTCTTAAAGCTAGAATTTATCTTTTGTCCCTTCCTCAGTGTGCTTCCTAAGCCATTAAACACAGGACAGTGATTTCCAATAATTTGAGATAATTGATTCTGGTTATCACTAAATAACAAAGCACTCCAAAGTTAGTAGTGTAAAACCCCAGCTGTTGTTCTGTCTCTGAGTCAGGAATTCAGGAAAAACACGTAGGTACAATTTACCTGTGCTCCATGACATTTGGAGACCTTAGCTGGGAAGACTGGGAGGCTGGAATCACTTGAAGACTTCTAATAGCAATATACATTGAGAGACTAACATGGCTGACATATGGAACAGGAAGAACAAAGATGAGTATTGCTGACTGGATCACCTCTGTGGGGCTCCTCTTTGTCATAGCCTGGTAGATTTAATCTTTAGACATCTTGGATAATGGCGCAAGGTTTTGAGTGTGAGAATTCCTGGGAGCAAGGTGGAAGCTGCATTTCCTTTTCTGTAGTAGCTTCCCCCCCGCCAGAAACCTTTTATTTAAAGAATACAAACTTCATGCCATTCAACATAGGAATATAATGATTCTTCCTACTGTACCCACCCTCTCGCCCACACTCCTACCCCTCTTCCTCCTCTCTCTCCTATTTCCATTCTTATTTTTTACAAAGATATGTTTTCAATGAACTTTATACACATATGATTAACTCTATATTAAGAAAAGAGTTAAACTGTATGAAAAAAAACTATTCCTCAACAGTCAAGATGAGGGCTGTTCAAAGTCATTGCATCTTGAAGTGTTAATTTCACTTCTATCGATAACCTTTTAGGTGCTCTATTAGTTATCACAAATCAGGGAGAACATAGGGTATTTGTCCTTTTTGGACTGGCTTATTACACCAAGCATGATTTTTTTTTTTTAGTTTCATCCATTTTGTTGCAAACAACAGGATTTCATTTTTTTACTGCTGTGTAGTATTCCATGGTATACACATCTCATAATTTCTTTATTCAGTCTTTATTTGATGGATATTTAGGTTGATTCCATGTCTTAGGTATTGTGAATTGAGCTGCAATAAACTTAGGGGTACAGATAACTCTTTAACATGTTGATTTTATTTACCTTGGGTAAATTCCCAGGAGTGGGATGGCTAGGTCATATGGTAGATCTATATTTGCATTTCTGAAGTATCTCTATACTGTCTTCCACAGTGGCTGTACCAGTTTACAATCCCTCCAATAGTGGATTAGGGTACCTTTTTTGGCACAGTTGTTGTTAGTTGATCTCTGTATGAGAGCCATTCCAACAGGGGTGAGGTGAAACCTTATTGTGGTTTTGATCTGCATTTCCCTGATGGCTAGTGACCCTGAGCATTTTTTTCATGTGTTTCTCATTTGGATTTTCTCTTTTGAAAAATGTATGTTTAGGGGCTGGCACTGTGGCATAGTGGGTAAAGCTGTACCTGCAGTGCCAACATCCCATATGGGTGCTGCTCCACTTCTAATCCAGCTCTCTGCTATGGCCTGGGAAAGCAGTAGAAGATAGCCTAAGTCCTTGGGCCCCTGAATCCACGGGGGAGACCTGAAAGAAGCTCCTGGCTCCTGGCTTTGGATTAGGTGCAGCTCCTGCAGTTGCAGCCATATGGGGAGTGAACCAGCAGATGGAAGACCTCTCTCTCTCTCTGCTTCTGCCTCTCTGTAACTCTGTCATTCAAATAAATAAATGAATCTTTTTTTAAAGAAAACTTTTATTTGATAAATATAAATTTCAAAAGTACAACTTTTGGACTATATGTCCCCCCCACCCCTGTAACCACCCTCCTTCCCGCAAACAATCCATCTTCTACTCCCTCTCCCATCCCATTCTTCATTAAGATTCATTTTTAATTAGTTTATATACAGAAGATCGACTTAGTATATACTAAGTAAAGATTTCAACAGTTTACACCCACATGTACTTACAAAGTATAAAGTACTGTTTGAAGATTGGTTTTACCATTAATTCTCATAGTACAACACATTAAGGACAGAGGTCCTACATGGGGAACAAGTGCACAGTGACTCCTGTTGTTGATTTAACAATTGACACTCTTATTTATGAAGTCAGTGATCACCTGAGGTTCTTGTCATGAGCTGCCAAGGCTATGGAAGCCTCTTGAGTTCACAAACTCTGACCTTATTTAGACAAGGCCATAATCAAAGTCCTCCCTTCAGAGAAATCTCCTCCCTTCAGAGAAAGGTATCTCCTTCTTTGATGGCCTGTTCTTTCCACTGGGGTCTCACTCACAGAGATCTTTGATTTAGGTCATTTTTTTCCACAGTGTCTTGGCTTTCCATGCCTGAGAAACTCTCAAGGGCTTTTTAGCCAGATCTGAATGCCTTAAGGGCTGATTCTGAGGCCAGAGTCCTGTTTAAATCTTTTGCCCATTTCTTAACTGGGTTTTTGTTGTTGTTGTTGATTTTCCTGATCTCTTTACATATTCTGGTTATTAATCCTTTATCAGTTGCATAGTTTGCAAGTAATTTCTCCCATTTTGTTGGTTGCCTTCACACTTTGCTGAGTGTTTCTTTTACAGTACAGAAGCTTCTCAATTTGATGTAATCCAATTTGTCAATCTTAACTTTGATTACCTGTGCCTCTGGGATCTTTTCCAAGAACTCTTTGCCTATGCCAATGTCTTGCAAGGTTTCCCAAAGTTGTCTAATAATTTGATGGTTTTGGGTCATAAATTTAGGTCTTTAATCCATCTTGAGTGGATTTTTGTGTAAGGTGTAAGGTAGGCTCTTGCTTTATACTTCTACATGTGGAGATCCAGTTTTCCCAGCACCATTTCTTGAAGAGGCTGGAATCGATTTTAGCTCTGTTGACAAAGATACATTGCTTTTAGATATGTGGGTTGATTTCTGGCATTTCTGTTCTGTTCCATTGGTCTGTCTGTTTTTGTGCCAGTACCAGGATGTTTTGATTAAAACTGCCCTGTAGTATGCCTTGAAATCTGGTATTGTGATACCTCCAGGTTTGTTTTTGTTATATAAGATTGCTTTTGCTATTTGGGATTTCCTGTGTTTTCATATGAATTTCAGCATCATTTTTTCTATATCTGAGAAGAATGTCCTTGGTATGTAGATTGGTATGGCATTAAATTTGTAAATTTCTTTTGGTAGTATGGATATTTTGATGATATTGATTCTTCAATCCATGAATATGGAAGAGTTTTCCATTTTTTGTGTCTTCCTTTATTTCTTTCCTCAATGTTTTGTAATTCTCATCATAGAGATCTTTGATATCCTGGGTTAAATTTATTCCAAGGTTTTTGATTTTTCTTGTAGGTATTGTGAATCTTAGAAGTTCTTTCTCCATCATGACATTTCTGTATATACAAAGGCTTTTGGTTTTTGGTGTGTTGATTTTTTTGTGTTGATCTCACCAATTGCTATAAACTTTCCTGTTAACATTGCTTTTGCTGTATCCCATAAGTTTTTTTTTTTATTTGACAGAGTTAGACAGTGAGAGAAAGAGACAGAGAGAAAGTCCCCCCCCCCCCCCCAACAATGGCCACTACGGCTGGCGCTGCGCTGATCCGAAGCCAGGAACCAGGTGCTTCCTCCTGGTCTCCTATGCAGGTACAGGCGCCCACGCACTTGGGCCATCCTCCACTGCCCTCCTGGGCCACAGCAGAGAGCTGGCCTGGAAGAGGAGCAGCCGGGACTAGAACCTGGTGCCCATATGGGATGCCGGTGCCGCAGGCGGAGGATTAGCCAAGTGAGCCACGGTGCTGGCCCCTCCCATAAGTTTTGATATGTTGTATTGTCAGCTTCATTTGTTTCCAGAAATTTTTTGATTTCTCTTTTGATTTCTTCAGCGACTCACTATTCATTCTGGAGCATGTTCTTCAGTCTGCATGTGTTCACATATGTTTTAGAGATTCTTAAGTTGTTGATTTCCAGGTTAATTCCATGTGGTCAGAGAAGATGCATGGTATGATTTTGATTTTTTGGAATTTGCTGAGACTTGCTTTATGGCCTAGTATGTGGTCAATCCTAGAGAAAGTTCCATGCACTGCTGAGAAGAATGTATATTCTACAACTGTAGGGTGAAAAGTTCTGTAGCTATCAGTTAGGTCCATTTGGTCTATAGTGTTAATTACCTGTGTTGTTTCTTTGCTGATTTTCTGTCTCACTGATCTGTCCATTGCTGAAAGTGGAGAACTGAAGCTCCACATTACTATTATATTGGAGTCTATGTCTTCCACTTTTTAAAACTACTTTCCTCTAGACTAGAGCAGTAAGCTCCCTCCCTATTCCACCAGCTTGACTTTCTCATGTGGTATCTTCTATTCTAGCTTTCATAGCTGCTACATTGTGTTGGTTGAAATTGTCACAGATCTCACCTGAATAAACCATAGATCCTACCATTCAAGGAGAGGAGTCAAAAGTCAAATTGCAGAAGATGTGAGATGACAGATATTTTTCTGCCACCTGCGAAAAACACCATCTACTTCATTATTGCCTCCCATTTCTCTTTGTTACTTCGAAAATCTCTTTTAGTCCATCAGGACAGTCTCAAAAGCAGAGATAATACCTCTGTCTCTACCCTCACCCTCTTACTTGCCCTTCTTTCATTCACACTCCTCTTTGGTGTTTTTTTTCTCTCCTTTCCATGTGCCTATATTTCCTTAAGTCTGAAATATGCTCATATTTCATTATTACAAACAATACTCTTAAATTCTTTCATTAGGACTATGATCCCTTTGAACTAATCTCTTGGAGGAAGGCATTTGACATAGTGTGTTTAGGACACTGTTTGGCTCACCTGCACCTCATATCAGTATGCCTGGGTTTGAATCTCAGCTCTGCTCTCAGTTTCAGCTCTGTGCTGATGCCCACCTTGGGAGGCAACAGGTGATGGCTCAAGTAGTTGCATCCCTGCCACCTAAGTGGGAGACCCTGGTTGAGTTTCTAGCTCCCAGATCTACCTATCTTCAGCCCTTGCATATTTAGGGAATACACCAGAACATAAGAAATCTGTCTCTCTGCCCTTCAAATAAAAAAAAAAAATTACAAAAGATTACTTACTTGTAATTTTTTTCTTGTTCTAAACACATATCTGGGTCTTATTTAAACATCAATCGCTTGTTCTTTAACCCCCTGCATTCCAGCCTCTTTTCCTTCTACTTCCCCTGAAATACTTACGAAGCCCCTTAATATATTCATAATTGTCAAACTCCATAGAGTCTTCTCAAAGTCCTCATGCTCTGCAACATCTCCACATCATTTTGTATACTAATGCCAGATATAAGTAATTGATCTACTACAATTGATTTTATTAATGTATAATTCATCTTTTTAATATATAATTGATCTTATATATATCACAAAATTTATCTTACAAATTTGGGCTTTTCTGAACAGGTTTTACTTTTTTCCTGCCACTGCTCTTACACCCAAGATTTTCTCTTCACCAAAAATTAAGTTGTATCACCTCCACCTTTGAAATCTTCCCCATCCTTTAGGGCATGACTTAAAATGCCTTTCTCTACAAAGCCTTTGCCAGCAGCCCAGTCTCCCATTCCTGACTTTGTTTAGAATCCATTGCCTGTGGTTTACTGAAAACAACATTGGGCCTATATGAGTCCTTTTGATTCTGTGTCCTTGTTACTGTATGATCTTGGATAGGACCTTGTATCTAGGCCTGTTTCTCTCATCATACAAATTTTAAATTATGTCACAAATTTTTTTACAACTGTGTAGTAACAAATAAAGTTTAAAAGTTTACGAATAAAATTTTTCACTCCTTTCCAGCTCCACTTCTGTTAAGAGGTTTTTTTTTTTTTTGATACTTCAGAAAGCTACACTCAAATAAAACATATGTATGAACACATAGGCATTCATATATGTACATTGTGCTTATTTATACAAACATTTCCCTGTAATAAAAAATTTATTCTGGGGCCGGTGCCGTGGCGCACTAGGTTAATCCTCTGCCTGTGGTGCTGGCATCCCATATGGGCGCTGGTTCTAGTCCCAGTTGGTCCTCTTCCAGTCCAGCTCTCTGCTATGGCCTGAGAAAGCAGTGGAGGATGGCCCAGGTGCTTGGGCCCCTGTACCCATACGGGAGACCAGGAAAAAGCTCCTGGCTTCTGGCTTTGGATCAGCGCAGTTCCATCTGTTGTGGCCATTTGGAGAGTGAACCAACAGAAGGAAGACCTTTCTCTCTCTCTCTCTCTCTCTCTCTCTCTCACTGTCTGTAGTTCTATCTGTCAAATAAATAAAAAAATATTACTCTATAAAACTTGTTTTTTTTTTTTTTTTGAGAGGAAGGGAGATGGAGAGAGAGACACAGAGAGATGGAGGAACTCTCATTCATTAGTTCACTCCTCAAATACCTGTACTAACCAGGGCTGGGACCAAAGTCATGAACTGGAAACTCAATCCAAGATGGACTCACATGTAGGTGGCAGGAATCTAATCACTGCCTCCTGGATGCTGAATTAAGGAAGCTGGAATCAGAAGCTGGAATCAGAAGCAGAGCCCAGCAATCCAAAGTGGGGTGCTGGTGTCTTAAGAGGCAGGCCTGGGGCCAGCACTATGGCATAGTAAATTAAGCCTCTCCCTGTGGCACTGACATCCCATATGCGTGGCTGGTTTGAGTCCTGGCTGCTCCACTTCTGATTGAGCTTCCTGCTAATGGCCTGGGAAAGCAGTGTAAGATGGCCCAAGTGCTTGGGCCCTTATACCTACATGGGAGACAGGAAGAAACTCTTGATTTCTGGCTTTGGGTTGGCCCAGCTCTGGCCATTGTGACCATCAGGGAGTGAACCAGTGGATGGAAGACCTCTCTCCCTATCTGTTTAAGTACATATATAGATTGGTGTACATATGCAAATATATACATAAATATTTTATTATATGTGTTCACGACTCCAAAAATTCTCTTATGTTACCCCTTTAAACTTTCTTACTACCTCTAACTTCTGGATCTTTTTAGAATGTAAATAAGTGGAATTACACAATAAAACAGAGACTGGATTCTTTTACTCCTCATAAGTCTGTGTCTACATAGAAAACTGTAAGGAGTCTACTAGAAGTTTCTTAGAACTAATTCATGAGTTTAGCAAAGCAACAGGATACAAGGTCAGCATAACAGAATCAATCATGTTTTTATACACTATCGATAGTTACATACCAAATTGAATACTTAGGTATAAACCCCCTCATCCTTGCCAGCTCTTTCCAATTTGGGTTGTTTGTTTCTTATTAGTGTCTTTTCCCTTGCAAATAGCTGAGATTTTTTTTCTCCACTCTTCTTTTGTTAAGTAATTTGCTTTGCAGCATTGATATTTTGTTTGTGATAAGACTCTGTATCTCATTGGGATCCTGTGGAGAATGTTGCTTTGTGCTTGCATGTTTGGTAGGCATGTTAATTATCTGCTGCTGCATAACAAATTAAGCCAGACCCAGCGACTTATCCCAGCAAGTATTATCTCACCCTTTCTGAGGGTCAGGAATCGAAGGGTGACACCTTACTTGCATGGTTCTGGCTGGGATTCTCTCATGATGCTGTCCTCAAAGTGCTAGCATGGGCTGCAGTCATCTGAGGCTTGCCTGGATCTTGAGGATTCACTCCTTAGCTTTCTCACATGGATGTGGGCAGGAAACTTCAGTTCCTTGCCATGTGGGCCTTTCTGTAACATTGCTCCTGACGTGGAATCCAGTGAGTAGAGATGAGGAGAAGTTGAACTCAAGACTGGAGCCACCATCTTCCTAATCTCAAAAAGAGACAAGTGGTCAGCTCTGCCATATTATAATGCAAACCAACTTTGGTACAGCATGGGAGGAAAGGGTGTACACATTGGAACGCTGGTCTTAAGCCATTGTCTCACCTAGTTATGTATAGGCGGAAAGTTCCTACCCATTTTCTGTGGACTTTGTCTCCAATTCAGCTCCATTTTCTTTTTAAAATTTTATTAATATAAAGAGAACAGATTTCATATATTTCATAGGTACAGTTCTAAGAAGAGAATTATATTTCCCTCCTTCCCCCGTCTCCTTCCCTCAGTCTCCTTCCTTCCTTTCTTTCTTTTCTTTAATTTTTGCAAATAATCACAGGCTTAATTCAGCACTAACCATAATATACAACAAGTAAAAAGTATGAAGACCACAGTTGCACAGGTGTATAAACAAGGGCTAAAAACAATTATATCACAAGATGTCTGTTAATATAGGCTATGAAATACTACTCAGCTACAAAAAAGAATGAAATCCTGTCTTTTGCAACAAAATGGTTACAACTGGAAACCATTATTCTTAGTGAAATACACCAGTCCCAAAAGGCAAATATCATATTTTCTATGAAATATGGCAGTTAATATAGAACACAGAGATGGGCGCCATTCGCCACAAGAGCACAGCCCGACACACAGGCTGCGAGTGATTAGGGGATGCCTTTGTTAGTGCCCGTGTACCATGGGCAGCTCCTGGCTGAGGGTCTATGGCTTGCTTGGTGTTTTAAGAAACAGAAAAAGAGAAAGGAAAAGCAAGAACGAAGGAACGAAGGAAGGAGGAAACAAGAAAGAAGAAGAAAGGAAGCAAGGAAGGAAGAAGGAGGGAGCAGGAAAGCACAACAGCCTCCTGGCCCCACCTGTTCTCTCTCCCGAGCCGAGTCCCCCACCCGTTCTCTCTCCCATGCTGAGTCCCATTTCTCCCGCCTCAGACCTGATAGAGAAGGTGTGGCTTGGAGCTCTTGCTCTCTCACTCTCTATGCTGTATGCTAGTTCTAGAGTTTGTGTTGCTTTTCGGTTCAGGATTAGAGGAATGAAAAAAAAAAAAAAAACACAACTAAGGAGATTCACCACTACATTGTTCACAATTTGAGTTCTCCTTCCTCCATCTGCCTGCTACCATTTACTTCTCAATCTGAAGATAAGTTCTTGCATTTTTATCAATGTTTTTATTGCATTCAGTATAGAGTTGCCAGATAAAACACAAACACCTTGTATAACTTTTAGCATAAGTTTATTATAGATATTGTATGGGACATAATACACTGAAACGTTATTCATTGTTTGAAACTCACATTGGACTGGGCATTCTGTACTTGCATTTAATTAAACTTGTAATCCTAATCCAGGGTGAGACAGGGTGGACTGAGTTACTTTGCCTTCCCCAGAACAGGAACCTCACCCCATTATTTGCATGGCTGCCTACCATTCCCTTTCACAGAGGAACAAAACAGATTTAGCCTTTTTACTATTGATGGATATAAGCACTTTCCAATTTTCTTTTAAGTAATGCTACAGCGACTCTCATTTATATTTATCTCTGCATACTTTTAGCCTCGGTTTCTTTATCTCCACCATATAGGGAAACACAACTCCCTAGCTCAAAGGATTGTTGTGAGAATCATGCGATAGGATGCATGTGACCATGCGTGGTAAGCTGTTAAAGCTGTGGAAAGGAATTCTCAGCACTTGCCATCAGTTGTGACAGAGTTGTAAACACACATCTTTAACTTTCTTAACAGAAGAAAAAGTATTCCGTGAGTGGAGAGATTTCATTTTATTGTTTTGTACTTAATTTTATCAAGGTCTATCACAGTACTTTAAGATGACTTCAAACAAATAGTAGCAAAATAAGAGAATTAAATTTGCTTTCTTTATTTGCCCTCTTCTTCTAACACTTTCCTCTGATACAGCTCATTAATTTATCTTGATTCCCTATCTCAAATCATTGATTTTTTTAAAAAGACTCCTTTCCTTAAGTCATCGATTTTCAAGTTTCTACATGTATTTTTACCAAGTTTTCATGTGATTTAATCAGGCCCAGGAATCCCTGATCAAATACACTATCCCAGGCCTTGGCCATCCTTCTACTGAATCAGACTGGGGGTCATCTGATTTTTGCCTCAGTCTAGGCAGGATGCATATGGTTGCAAATCATAGAAAGCTCCTTAAATTAGCTATAAATTCAAGGGCAAATTGGTTATAAAAGTGGGTTCACATGGCTGAAAAAGCCAATTTGGTCTAGTGGCTCAAATGATGTCACCGAAGTGGCCGTGGTCACCTAGATCTCATTTCCAGATTGCAGAATGGCTGCAGCATTCTAGGTTTTACATCTTCAAGCCACCTCTTTTAGGGAAGGGAAGTCTCACTATGTAGCTCCTAAAGAAGAGAGAATAATTTCTCCTTCCCAGAGTTCTAGCAAATCTCTCATTGCCTCAGCCCCTAATCGCCATGGCCAGGGAAATGGAGTGTTTTTATTGACTTAAGTCCATGAAGCCACTCATTCGTGTGGATAAAGGAAGCAGAAGGGGTGCTGAGGAGTCAAGTAACGCCAAACCTGCTCTACAGAAACCTTGTGTGATTCAGTCTCATTTCAAACATCCACCGAAACACCTACATTTTTCCTTCATCCCCATGCCAATACCGAATCCACTGAAGCAGGCCTATTTAATGGTAGATTCTGCTTAATGAAAATATTTTTCTAAGGTTAACTAATTTCCTTTCAGATACATGTGAAATGTAATTAGTCATTTTTTAAAAGAGGTGAATCTCTTTCACTATCTCCTTTGAAAATCTCTTCTCTTTATACACATTTGTAATGAATACAAAGTAAAAATACCAACTTCCTCGTCCAAAGGCAGTTTTAACATATGGTTGCAGATAGGTTCTCACTTTTAAATTGAATTCAATTATAATGATTTGCCTGGGCAATCAGTATCCTACCCAAATGGGAAGAGGATAACACTTCTCATTGAAACACATAATCAGTTGGGCATCTGAAAGCAGCCACCTTGAGTGGGGACAGACAAAAAGTTACAGGCAGAAGAGAGGTCAGCGTCAGAGAAAATGAAGCAAATGTGTTTTCTGACCCCTTGGATCTCTTGCCAATATCTTTGAAAATAATTAGAAATAAACAGGCAAATAAGCAGACCATGATTTGCATACCCGAGAGAGGGTATCATATTGCACCATCCAAGTCCCTGGCTCTGTCAAAGGCAGAGGGAGCCACTGATGGGACACTTGATGCAAACTAAAGCATTGGAGTTTTAAGGCTAACTTCTGACTTTCCCATTCATCCGACTTTTGTCGTTCCTCAGCTCCATTGCATGACCCAAGATGACAGTGCAACTCCCTGTGTTTATAAATAGAAAATGTCATTTGATCTGACAAGGAGCAGGCCAGTATGAGTGAGTCTTCTTAGAGTGTATTCACAGAACCATGCTGGACAGCAGTCCTTGTTTCTAATGGAATGCAGGCTAAATGGCTTCCAGGTTATTGTTCTGGTTACTGAGCAACCATGAAGTCTTTGCCAGTCCCCTCCTCCCAAATTAATCTCCTTGCATAGTATCAAGTGATTCAACCATCTGGTCCTTCTGCTCCTCTCTAGTCCATTTACTTACCTCTCAACTGCTGTCAGGTATACCCTATGCCCGCCTCCCAGGTTTGGTCTCATTCCCCAACCTCTCATTCGTGCCTCTTTATCTCATTGCCTCTATACTGCTACAGCTTTCTCTTTCTTTTATTGCCTCAATTCTGATGTTTGCAGTCACATATGAACATTGGGAAAGGAACAAATGCTCTGATAAAAATCAATAATTCCACTGAAAACAGCTAATTCCTCTGGGTTAGGATTGGACATGGGGTGTTGAGAGTGGTACTTGTTGTGAAAGAAGCCAGTGGAAGGGAAGAGTTCAATCAGAAAAATCTTCCATCTTCCCTGACACTCCTGAATTACTCTCTCATTTCTTTGATCTCTCTTGTTTACCAAAAACGTAGCTAAGAGATTTATGATGAGGCACAAAATATCCACTGCCTCTCAAGTGGATATTTTCAATGATATTTGTCTTTTGGTTTCTACTTCTAATGTGAGGGTTTTGAGGAGATTATTAAAATGAAAATGTAAATTAATTCAAACATCTACTTTGAGTTATTTATAGCATTTTGTTGTTTACCAGATAATTAATTAGGTCTACTTCTTAATCTGTAGTACCTGGTCACCCCTTCTATTATGGTCTGTTCCCCATATCTGTCAAAATTATACAGATTATATTAATCAGGGTCCCAGTAGAAAATATATGACACCCTCAAGTTTGGAAAGCTGGAGAGGAGTTTGATAAACAGACTATTTAGAAAGGTATGGGAAGGTAAAGGGGAAGTACAAGGGATAGGATAGCCAGGGGCTGCCTCCTCCCTCTTCAGTCCCAGGACTGAAGGGGCAGAAGGAAGGAGCAGTTATGAGAACTTTCAGGGAAAGAGTCACAGGGAAAGGACATCCTTTATACACATTGTGACCTTCAGTTGAGAAATACAGCTTGCTCCTTACTCTTCTTTTCTCTCTGATTTCTCACTGGCTCTCCCCAATGACCAAAGCCAAACAGAAGCAGGAGGATAAGGAAACCAACTGGAGTAACCCGTGCAAGTCAGTCTTTCCAGGGCAGAGGCTAGGCTGGAGAAGTGGAAAGAGTGTTTTGAAGGGATTGACATTAGAGAGATGATTCAGGTACACCCTTTGTGAGAGGAAGGTGAACTGGAAATATAGAGAAATGGTATAGAAAGCTCACATGAATTTATCAAGATAAGTTAAGAGATGATATGAGTGACCATTTGACACAAGTGGTTGACATTGTGTTTGGGATATCCATGACCCATATTAGAGTGCTTGGGTTAGAGTCTCGGCTCCACTTCCAATTCTAGCTTTCTGCAAATGTGCACCCTGGGAAGCAGCTGGTGCTCAAGTGCTTGGGTTCCTGATACTTACATTGGAGACCTTAATTGAGTTCCTGACTCCTGGCATTAGCCTGGTCTAGCCTTGGTTGTTGTATGCATTTGGGGAGTGAACCAGAGGTTAGGTCTGCCTGTGTCTATCTCTCTACCTTTCAAATAAATAAATAAATAACTTTTTAAAAAATACAATCTGAGATAACAATAAAAAATTTCTTGGTTGTGGTCTTTGATTGTAATTCTATATCTGTGAAATTTTTGGAAGTATTTCTATACCAGTGGATGCCAACATTTTTAAAACATGTTCTAATATTTGGGTCCATCTGGTAATACATTATGGGGGCAGAGAGGAATTTAAAGCATACACATAGTTACATGTTTTATGTATCAGCACTGAATAATTTCAATAATGTGAATTATTGTATGTGAATGTAAGTACTTTAATTTTATAGACAGATGCTGCAGAAAACACATCACTTTTAGGCCTTCTCTCCTCCTCCTTTGGGAAATAGTCCCTTGGGTATTCACTGGGGATACTTCCTTTCTCAACTTTTGTGGCTTTGTGGGTGGTGTGGGTATGTGTTTAACTTGGCTGAAACATGTACTCAGTCACTTTTGCCATGGAGGTATGATTGAGGATGAGCACTGGAAACAAGTTAGGCCAATCAGTGTGGAGCCTGATGGAACAAGGACATAAGGTTCAGCCATTCTCCCTCATTGCCCAAAAGAGATAAACATTAGAATGTATACCTTGCCCTTGAAACTCAATTGGGTCTCACACCCTATTGCCTTCATATCCCACCCTGCATTATTTTCCAGGTTGCCAAGGCCTCGCCCAGTTCCTGGAATTCCCCTCTGCCTGCTGTCTCCTACCCCCACCCCCAGTCCTAGCTCTGGAGGTCGGAGCCTTCTGCCACATGCTCCATCCTGTACATGCAGGCAGTTGGTCACCCACCTTTATGGATTTATTTTCTCTGAATAAGTTCGGTCTAGCTGTAAATGCGTACATTTCCTCCTCTCTGTTCTGCAACTCTTTTCCCAACATTTTGGTGCCCTCTGTGAGGAGGCACCAATCTGCAACTCTTTTCCTAACAGAGCCCAGCATATTCATCCTTTAAACTCACCCAGAACTCTAGAAACTGTCTGTGGACCTGTCCTGTGAGGCCCACGCACTGTCAGGATGGTGGGGAGATGGTGTTCTTCCACAAGAAATACTGGAGACAAGTTTCGGTGAATATGTCCATTTATTAACAATCAAGCACACCTTTTAAAGGGCAGGCAGGGGGGTGTAGCTAATTCAGGGTAACACTGATTCTGTGGATAAAGCTGATATTGGTGCTGCTATGTTCTCCAATCAGCTTGAAGGTCTGGGCTACACCCAAGAACTGTTCACCTGATTGGTAATTACAAGACTCTTGGGCGGGGGAGGTGTGGGGTTGGGGGGTGGGGCAAATGTGCCTAGGGCTCCTGCCGCCTGCCAGCAGTCAGGCCATCCCAGGAGGCATGGTGTGCCACCCCCTCCTAACCTCCTGCATGGGCTGGGCAGGCAATCCCCAGCCAGGCACAGGATCACCCACAAGTGTTAGGGGTTTTGGACAGCCCTTCCTGCTACCATGTGGACACTAATGAAAACACCAGGAAGGAGGTGGAGCCCAAGTGCAGTGATCTGGATGTGCTTTGTCCCCCAGAGGTCCATGTGTCAGAGGCTTGGTCCTTAGTGTGGCCATGTGAAGGTATTAGAATCTTTAAGATGTGGGACCCAGTGAAAGGTCATGAGGTCATTGGGGGCATTGGCCTGGGAAAGGACTGATGCTGGTCTTGTGGAGTCATGCTCTTGAACCTCCAGAACTGTGAGCTATATAAACTTCTTTTCTGTGTACCCTCCCCAGCCTCAGGTATTTTGTTATATCAATGGAAGACAGACCAAAGCACCAGGTATGCAGAATGGGCTCTGTGATGGAGTTTGAGTCCTTGAATAAGTCTGTGGGAGGAGGCCAGTGCCGCGCGGCTCACTACATTAATCCTCTGCCTTGCGGCGCCGGCACACCACCGGGTTCTAGTCCTGGTTGGGGCGCTGGATTCTGTCCTGGTTGCCCCTCTTCCAGGCCAGCTCTCTGCTATGGCCCGGTAGTGCAGTGGAGGATGGCCCAAGTCCTTGGGCCCTGCACCCCATAGGAGACCAGGATAAGTACCTGGCTCCTGCCATTGGATCAGTGCAATGTGCCAGCCACAGTGCGCCGGCCGTGGCAGCTATTGGAGGGTGAACCAACAGCAAAGGAAGACTTTCTCTCTGTCTCTCTCTCTCTCCCTGTCCACTCTGCCTGTAAAAAAAAAAAAAAAAGTCTGTGGGAGGAGCAAGCACTAGGCCTCATGGACAAACTAACATGTTTCTTTTTCACTCAAGCTAGTTTGGGTTGGGTTTTCTGACACTTGGAACTGAAAATTTCTTCAATGGATACAAGTTAAATTTTCTTGGCTCAACTATAAACCATTGTCCCATTAATTTACATTATCAAGGTATGATTTTTTTCCTTTTCAAAAAAAGTATATCCACGGACTGTTGGAAATGAGATGAATAACCACACATCACAGCACGCTGTAGTCAATCCGCAAACACACTGTTTTGCAAAACCTCTTAGACGTTCCTTCCTTTCCCGGGGCAAGTCCTGTTCTTACAGTTGGATTGGGCTGTTGTCTTTCTTTAGTCTGGGTATTTATGATGATTGACAATGAGGCTCTGTCCATTGTCATGTACAGGTATACCTGGAGCATTAATACTCACCCTGTAATGTAGAGTGCATTTCTTCTTCATTTCATTGATTGTGTAAGCTCATATAAACTTTGGTAGAGTTTATATGAATGAAGGTTGTTGGTGTTCATATACAGATTTAGTGAACCTGAGTCTGGCTTCTTTGTAACTTAAAGGCAGGGGAAGGAAGGAGTGATGGTGTTTTGCAGAGCCAGGTAATGAGGCTCAGAGCTCTTCTGCCTCCTTGGATGATGGTTGGAGCACTCACTTCAGAGTTCCATGGGGGATAGGGATGAGCATAGGTGCTGTGAGCCTCTGGTCTGGACTCAGCAGGGGAGAGGAAGCCCATGTTGGGGAGCGTGCTCCAGGTGTGTTGGGAAGGCTGAACCTACCTTTCTTTTTGGCTCACTGGGACTTGTGTGCTCCCCTCAGCCATCCTGGGCCCTGCTCTCAATGACAGATGTGTAGGTCACTGCAGGAAGTAGGATATGATTACTTTTTCTTTCATGGAGAATAACGTACAGATTTGGCTGTAGATTCAGAGACTAAGTTCCAGCTCTATCTTTGCAAGTTGCATGGCTTCTGTAAGATGGAAATGGTAGTGTCTACCTCTCAAGGTTTTGATAATTAAATGAGACAGTTCTCACTAGAGCAGTTAACACAGTACCCAGAACATTGTATGTCTTCAGTAAATGTTAACTTGAAGGGAGGCTAGGGCACACCGTAGGTTTTTTTTTTTTTTAAATCTATGAGCCTCCCAGCAGCTACTCAGATGCCTCCAGGTTTGCTTGTCATGCAGTTGAAAAACGACTGCAGATCACATTGCATTTCAAATAATCCAAGAACTGTGCAGCAAGCTCCGGATCTGAAATTAACTTTGCTTTTATATTGTTCATGCTAGTTGCTCTTCAAGTACAATTATAATCAGAAAGCTAGCACTAAAAATAGTACCAATTCTCATTTTTCTCTTGGTGTTATCTGTTGCCACAGTGTTTCCCAGGCATGTTTATTTACTCGATTCACAACAGCAAATCTTTTCTCTTATTAGCTTGACAGCAATAAGTTGGATTTCACAAAAACACTCAGTTTAGGTAAAATCTTTATTAGTGAAGCACAGAAGGCTGCCCCTGTTTGCCTGCAGAGGCCAAGAGAGTGGAGGTCATGGCAAGAGTTGTGTGCACAATTTGTAAATTTTCCTTTGAAAAGAGAGAGAGAGAGAGAGAAAGTGAGAGAGAGTGAGTGAGCACGAGCACAAACTTGCATCCACTGCTGCACTCTTCCAAAGCCCACAACAGCTGGAGCCAAAGCCAAGAGCCAGGAACTCAATGTAAGTCTCTCATGTGAGTGACCCCAGTATCAAGGCTGGAAGTGGGAGTGGAGTGGGACTTGAATCCAGGCACCCCAATGTGGGACATGGGAATTAACCACTAGGTCATACACCGGCTCCATTTTGTGGAAAAAATGGAGGCCCAAAGTAGAGCCTTCAATTTGAGAATTTCTCAACTTTTCTTCTTCTGTGAAGAGTGCCAGTTTCGTTTTCAGATTTGCCCTGTTCAGTCTTCACTGCTCATATGTGCTTTGTGTGAGAGTGCGAATTTAGTGCTAGGTGGGGAGGTCGGACTGACAGCTCCCTGCATGGTTCGCCCCCATGCCAATGTCTCCCCCTCCCACTTCAGCAGTGAGCTGTGGGAGTAACTTAAGAGCTCAGTTTATAATTTTTGTGCTGATTATATGCCAAGAAGTTGACCAGTCCGGAAGAACAGAACACTGTAACACTGGAAGCATTTTACCCTGGGGTAAAGGTCTCAATTTGTCCATCACAAACCTAAAGGGTTAGCACAAGGTAATTTGGGGTCTTAACAGGGTGATTAGGTGAGAACCCATTGCTAATAGTTCTGGAATGGTTCAATTCTTTCCCTCTCTGTCTCCAGAACCACCTTCTGTCCATCAAACAGTAGAGAAGGCGGAAAAGCAGCAGGCAGTGTGGGGACACAGTTCTGTGATCTGTGAGCTTCCAGCGTTGGCTGTACAGCTGGGGGATTCGCAGCCAAAGCCACCAGGGAAAGAGCAGCTGACAGCTCCAGGACAGCGAGTGTGTGGGGAAGGGTGGGAGGCAGAAGAAGGTAGGAAGGAAGGGAAGGGAACTAGTTGCAACAGGAATGGAGGCAACGCAGAAAAGCTGACCAAGCAGCGATGTTAGATTTCAGTTCCTTCCATCTGGGGAGAGAGCCGTGGACTGTGACTGGAGAGCAAACACCAAGGGCTGTGAGCTTCTGGCTCTGGTCTGACCAACACTCACTTTGAGATCTCCAGCAGGGCTTGGGGCTGCCTTGACTGCATATGGAAAGAGAAGGATGCGTATTGCTGCCTGAGGCATCTCATAGGTCTATGGGGGTTGAAGTAATGTGGGAATTTATGGAAGCGCTTTGAAAACTTGAATGACTAGTACCTTGTGTACTGTATTATTAGTGCTTTCCCAGTGATGGTGTATCCAGCATGCTTCAAGCTCTTCTTGTTTTCTTCCTCAGAAAATAAGTGGAGTTCTTACCCTAAACCATTTTGGTTTCTGTCCAGGATCTTCCATTGTCAAACCATTGGTATTTCATTCTTAGTGAAGAAGCAAAGGCCTGGACCCTGCTGACCATCCATTTCCAAAGCTAAGGATGGTGTTATGGTTTGTATATGGTTTGAGTGTGTTCCCCACACATTCATGTGCTAGAAGCCTGGTAGTGATGGAGGAGCCATAAGATGTGAGGCCAAGTGGAAGATGGTTAGGTCCCAGGAGCATTGCACTGGGAAGGGATTAATGCTAGTCTCTTGGACTGGATGAGGACTTACAATAATGAGTTATTCAAATAAACTTCTGCTGTCTCATTCTCTCTTGCTTTTGTCTCTCCATGTGATATCTTGTGCATGTGCTTCCCCCACTGAGATATCATCTGCTAGGAGGCCCTCAACAGAGCCATATGGATTTCAGTGTCATGCTCTTGAACCTCCAGCCAGGACTGTCAGCTAAATACACATCTTTTCTTTGTAAAGAACCCATCCTCAGGTGTTTTGCTATAGCAATGCAAAACAGCAAAAAATAGCAATGAAATTTCATGTCATCTTGCTTCAGGCCAGACTTTTACACTAACCAGATGAGCAATTGGAGATTCCTGTCCGGTTGGCAACCACTGTCTGGACAATCTCCACGTATGACGTGTGAGTGGCTGTCCTTTGCCCAGTGTGTGGAAGGGTATCATGTAAGGCCAGCTCGCAATGCTGTGGAACTCTGTGGTATCTTGAGAACTCTAGGTGGTTCAGACTGGAGCCTTACTTAAAACCATTTCTTGCAGTTAGAGGCAAGAGTAGAAGTCTTCAGCATCTATAAACACTCTGTTCTGACCATACTGTTGCTGCAAAATGTTTGGGACATCTACTATTGTTTTATGTCTTGGAACATGCTAGGACTCTGGGGGTGAAATTCCACATAATCTTATTCAGATTGGTGACCAGAACAGGTTTTCACAACCCTTCTTGGTCTGATTACTTGAGCAAGATTTGAAGAATGCCTGTAACTGCTTGGGAATTTCTGCTCTCTGTGGCCTGCTATTTGTCAACCTTTTCCCCCAGTCATGACAAAGAAGGTTATGGACATCATAATCACCATGATAGTTAGTGATAGAGGTTGTACATTGTGTTAAACTCTCCACTTACATAAATTGGTTTATTGACTGCCTATTATGTGAGTAGCATCAAAAATCAGTAAATATTTTTAAAATATCTGTAAAGACTACTGAAGAGATGCTCTTAAGAAATGTTCATTGTTGTGTCCAAGACATAGATATTCCTATAAAAAATATGGTACAGCATACCTCAGAGGAGGTTTACTGGGGAGAATTTTATTCTTCCACTCTGCTTCTTTGTGATTTCACCTGCCTGGTTACCAGCCTAGGTAGTAACCAGGACTAGCACTGTTTCACCAAACTCTAGCTCGAAACACCTTTATTTGCTAAGACTCTTACCATGAAGTCTCATTGTCAAAATCAGGCCTGTTAGATAAGAATCAAGGTTAAGAGGCATAGAACAGCTATTTTTCTTCATGTAGGAGAACAAAGTGGAAGTATATATTTGACCAGGCAGAGGCCCAGTCTAGCACACCACCAGTAAGGGAACTGATCACTCCTGCATGTGCTATTCTGATAAATGTATATGCTAGCCTACAGGCATTGAAGGCTGAGAGAGAGTGATATATTCTAATCCTACCCTCACTCACCTTCCTCCCTTCCCTAAGGGCTTCAGTGAAGGTCTGGACACTACAGCCAGTGAGAGTTTTGAGAGTTGACTCAAACTCAGGAGAGATAAGACCTGAAATACACTTCTGTTTTTATCCTCTCATTCCAGCAAGGAGGTGAACCATCTACTTTGAGATTTCTTTGACTCCTGAGCTTAAAGAAAAATGCCTCATCATTTTTCTGCACCACCATCTGGCCTGGTTACAAACTAGAGGATGGAGAAGTTAGCCTAAGTGAGTTGTGAAAAGTGCCAGGCCCTGTACTCTGACTCCTTGTCCCAGAACTCTGCCTCCTAACTGGCCTCTTGCCTCTGTTTCTTTGCATGTGCTCCAATATTTATTAAATTCTTTTCCAGAATGCCATAGGGTCCTTGGGTCTATTTAGTGAGCCGCCAAGGATCCTTTGTTATCATGTTTGACTGTTGCTGAGCCTTTTAATCCCATTGGAGGAGAGTTTTTATCAGCTGACCATTGCCCCACTGCTGTAATTTTGCCCGGGGGGTTTCTAGGCAAGAATCTAGGCCCAATATCCTCAGCTTTGCAGAACCCCCAGTTTTTTCCCCTCTACCGTGCCTCTTCATGAGCCCTTACAGGAGCCTCCTTGTAGGTCATGGCCCTTTTTCTGCTTCCTATCAGATTCTCCTTGGGAATCTCTGGAGGGGTGCCCATCTGCTCTGATGGATGTCCTCTCCCATTAAACCTAACATAGTGGTGAGCAATCTCCAGTGCACTGCCTGTCCCTAGCACATCAGCTCCTAGCCCACAGTCACCTTTGGGACCTGTCTGGCAGCTGCCTGAACCTTTTGTTTCAGAGGCTGGCCCAAGTAGCTGACTGTTGACTAGGTATCCCTGGCCTAGACTCAAATTCAGTTAGCATCTAAAAAGATGTCTTTGGTAAATAACAATCTCATGCATGAGAATTTGGCTCAACTGTAACTGGGCATTAGGTTTATAGACATTTCTCTCTTTTGAATCTAAGAATATCACTACCTTTATAAAACACTGCTTTGTAACTTGCCAAACTTGTTTTGCAACTTGGTTTAACAGGTTTCTGATGAAATAGCTGGCTAATCAGTGCTTTTTATGCCCCTCTAAGGTGGATTTTGCAATCTCTGGTTTAATGTCACTGAATTATAGCTAGAGATTTATAAAAAGGAGTAGAATTCCATATAAATGTAATTTTGACCTTAATTTAGATAGACGTATGGTAAAATATCAGCATCTTCAGTCATCTATGTGTAATTGCTAAATGTAAATTGGGTAAAGGCAAATGAGATAAATGTGTCTAAATGTAAACTTTGGTACTCTCAGCACTTTATTTTATATGGAAAAACTATTTGGATTTACTAACATGTTTTCATAAGTTGCCGTATGAAAATAGTTTAACACTGCTTGAAAGTAGCTAAGGTTCAAAATTGATATGTTATCTTAATTTAGAAAATGTTGTCTTCATGCTCACCCAGACTTACCCCTAATGGTAGAGTTAGAAATGTGCCAGGGGATTCCAATTCAATCCCATCAAGGTGGCATGTACCAATGCTATCTCACTAGTCAAAGTGATCAGTTTTAGTACATAATTGATTGTAATGATATAATTAAGATTCAAAGGGATCACATAAACAAGCCTAGTGTCTGCTAATACTAACTAATAGAATTAAAAAGGAGAGAACAATCCAACATGGGAGGTGGGATACACAGCAGACTCATAGAATGGCAGATGTCCTAAATAGCACTCTGGCCTCAGAATCAGCCCTTAAGGCATTCAGATCCGGCTGAAAAGCCCGTGAAAGTATTTCAGGCATGGAAAGCCAAGACACTGTGGCAAAACCAAACCAAACCAAACCTAAATGAAAGATCTTTGCAAGTGAGATCCCAGTAGAAAGAACAGGCCATCAAAGAAGGAGGTACCTTTCTCTTAAGGGAGGAGAGAACTTCCACTTTGACTATGGCCTTGTCTAAATAAGATCAGAGTTGGCGAATTCAAGAGGCTTCCATAGCCTTGGCAGCTCATGACAAGAGCCTTGGGTAATTACTGATGTCAACGATAAGAGTGTCAACTGTTAAATCAACAACAGGAGTCACTGTGCATTTGCTCCCCATGTAGGACCTCTGTCCTTAATGTGTTGTACTATGAGAATTAATGGTAAAACCAATCTTCAAACAATACTTTATACTTTGTGTTTCTGTGTGGCTGCAAACTGTTGAAATCTTTACTTAGTATATACTAAGTTGATATTCTGTATGTAAAGAGAATTGAAAATGAATCTTGATGAAGAATGGGATGTGAGAGGTAGTGGGAGATGGGATGGTTGCAGGTGGGATGGAAGTTATGGGGAGAAAAAGCTGCTATAATCCAAAAGTTGTACTTTGGAAATTTATATTTATTAAATAAAAGTTAAAAAAATAAAAAAAGGAATTGTCTTAATTTGGAGATATTTTACATAGAATTAGAATCTAATATTCAGTTAAAGTAATGAGATTTTTTTGCAATACATATGTTAATAAATATTTTGAAATAGTCCTAAAAATCTGTTTAAAAGCTGCAGCATCTCCTTTTAATAGTTTTTGTTTAACTGATGATGCTGTCAGTTTTCTAGCCAGCTCCAGTAAGCTGTTTTCTCTTCTATAGTTCTGACTCTGTTGAAATTGTTCCAAGTTATGGATGATTCCATGTGCTAACTCTTATATTTGTTTTTATTTGTGATTCTTGGGATGACCAAAGAGACAGATTTTGTGTTCTGTTGAAGTTATCTATTGTGTTCTCTTAATGTCTCTGTTAAGTTCAGATTGTTTAAAAACACTTGACCTTTTTTAAAAAAAGAGTTATGTTTTTTTTTAGCAATGATCATTGTAACAGTGATCACATCTGGTCTATATTACATCATGATGTTAAGGAATCCTGTTTCAACCAGCTATTTTAAGCCTTTTTGGCATCTTTGACAGATATTCAAAGCAAAAAATCAAAGTTCCAAATTCTTTGGACTTTGTTATTTCCAGTCGGGCTCTTGGAAATATCAAAGAATCTATTTCTTATCTTGCAGAGACACCAACTAGTAAGGCTATTTGGATTATATTAAAGGTACTATCAAGATATGAAGTGGTGCTAAATTTTAAGTTATGGTTTTTTTAAATGCATTTTTTTAAATTTTTATTTATTTGAAAGGCAGAGTTACCAAGAGGCAGAGGCAGAGAGAGAGTGACAGAGAGAGAGAGAAAGAGAGAGAGAGATGTCTCCCATCCACTGGTTGACTCCTTAAATGGCCACAATGGCTGGAGCTGTGCCAATCCAAAGCCAGGAGTCAGGAGCTTCTTCATGGTCTCCCATACCAATGCAGGGGCCCAAGGACTTGGGTCACCTTCTACTGCTTTCCCAGGTCATAGCAGAGAGCTCGATCAATAGTGGAGCAGCTGGGCCTTGAACCAGTGCCCATATAGGATGCTGGCTCTGCAGGTGGTGTCTTTACCTGCTATGCCACAGTGCCAGCTCCAAGTTATGGTTATCTTAATGAAGCCTTTTGTCATCCACAGTTTTGTATTCTCCAAATACTAAAATTCAGATTTACTACTCATGAAGTAAAACATTGTTGGTTCTATGTTTAAATGTGTCTTCTTTTAGGTTCCAAGTTCAAAAGGACTTCTTTTTCCCTGACCTCTATTGTATTCAATACTTTGGGACAGCTCTGTAAGCAGATGATGCAATAATGTACTAGATGTTCCAACTGAGGAAAAGTATAGTTAATTCAGATTACTAAGAGCAAGAAGTAATTCTAATTGATTGATGGTAATTTTAAAAAAAAGCTAAAGATTTTAAGATGCTGTTACTGAAACTGCTTTGTCTTATTTAGAAAATGTCTTAATTTGGAGATTTCTAAAAGGTTATTTCAAAATGTAAACCAAGGAAAACAATGTTTTTTACAATACATATATATCAGTAAATATTTTGAAAGTCTTAAACACCTGTTTAAAAACTACAGCATTTCATTTTAATAGTTTTTGTTTAAATGGTGATTCTATCAGTTTTCTAGCCAGCTCCAGTAAGCTGTTTTCTCTTCTCTAGTTCTGACTCTGTTGAAATTTTTCCAAATTATGGATGGTTCCATGTGCTAACCCTTACATTTGAGTTTTTATTTGTGATTCTTGGGATGACTGAAGAGAGATTTTTTGTTCTGTTGAAGCAATCTATTGTGTTATCTTAATGTCTCTGTTAAGTTCTGATTGTTTAAAAACAGCTGATTTTTAAAAGAGTTCTGGTTTTTTAAAAAAATATATACTCATTCTAAAGCTTATGGGTGTTATTGCTTTGTAACAATGATCAAATCTGGTCTATATTATGTCATGATGTTAAGGGTCCTATTTCAACCAGATATTTTAAGCCTTCTTGGCATCTTTGACAGACATTCAAAAAAATCAGTTCCAAATTCTTTGGACTTTGAGATTTCCACTTAGGCCCCCTGAAATATCAAAGGATATATTGCTCATCTTGTAGAGATACCAACTAATAAAGGTATTTGGAATATATTAAAGGTATTATTAAGATGTGAAATGGGGCAAAATTTTAAGTTATGATAATGTCAAGTGCTTCTGATACAAATGTCCAAAAATTACAAAAAGTCTAGTGATCTTGTTGTGTTGTTATCAAGCATGGTGGTTATCTTAATTATAAGAAAGGCCAGAGGCCTGAAAGGGATAATTGTTTTTATAAAATCTTACAGGTGCTTTCAAAATGCTATGGGGAGTAAGTAAGTGCCTCTTCTTGTTGGTTAATGAGTTTATAATTTTAAACTTGGCTATTTAAAGTCTTCTGTTATCCACAGTTTTGAATTAAAGAATACTTGCTAAGTTTTAATTTGATATTAAGTTATTGACAATAAACAATCAGGGAAGGCTGACTTGTTCCCTCATTTCTCTATTCTCTTCAAGATGGGAAAAGGCATTTGATCTCCAGGATGTACAGTTTGATCTTTAGAACTCACAAAAGGAATGGCTAATGTTTTTCTGTAATAATAGCATAGCCAAAATGAGAGCTTAAATTATGACTTCACAGCTGGATTTACCTTGCCATGGGCATAGTAAACAGCCAAAACCTCTCTTTACAAACCAAATGAAGGGAGAGAAAGTTTTATTAATAACTTCAAAATTTATAGACAAGTTGCATAAGGTGGTCTGCATGTTTCTTGTTAAAGTGAGGACATAGCTTTCTTCATGGGCACTGTCTACCTCACAGAAAAAGCACTATCAGAACATGCCTGTGACTGTAGATTCCTAGATTAGGCAACCAAAGATTAGGAATGGGACTGAGCACCCCCTTGACTTGCATCCTCTTAAAGGCTGCCTCTACTTTACCAGAGGCTGTGGTCCACTTTACCAGAAACCAGAAGGAGAGAGGAGCAAGCTAGGCAGTGGTAGCAATATAAGATAGGTGGCAGGCCAATTGGCTGCTTTACACAGCAGTCTTCCATTAAGGAGACCCAACAGAAAAGTCTACCACAAAGAGTTGGGTCACTGGAAATAAAACTGTCCTGGAGTGGAGGGACTTCCAGGTCAGAGCCGCAAACCTTGTTGGCTCTAAGCTGAAAAGTCCCTTCACTCAACCCAGCTTCCAAAGTAACCACTACTGTTGAGGGGACAGCCAAGTAGGGTCAGTAGCAATAAAGGAAGAACTGTAAATTTCCTTTTAGAGATGCTACTTATCTTCTATTCAGGCCAGCTCTCCCCTCAGGCCAGCTAGGTAATGGAAGTCAACAGGATGCCTTCGCTAAGGAGGTTCACACCTCCCTTAAGATGTCTCTTCCAGTACCCCATGTGAAGAAGAGAGGTCTGGCCCTCATATATACTCTGGCCAGGGCTTAGCCCACCTGATTGTTATCAGGTCCCTCCTGTCAGTTTCTATTTGCCTCTCACTGGGAAAACTTGCACATGGTTTAGATGGCCCCTTTCTTAGGTCCTCTAATAATGACTCTGTCCTTTGTTTTAGAACCCAGGAGTTTAAACTGCTTGTTAGATTCATTTTCTCCAGACTTGAAACAGTGAAATTCTAGATGGCCATGCACATGGAACTTTGGATGGAAGCAGTTTCTGCAACCTGGCACTGCTGTTCTCCTTGAGAAGCAACCTCCTGCTGGAACCCTGTCTTGACTCCTGTTCGCCTTTTCAGCCTGAAGCAGCCAGAGTGGTGATTGCCCAGTTCCCCTAACAGAAGTTAGGGTCCATTCTCCTGGGAGGTGGAAATGTGAGGAGTTGGACAGGTTAGTGGACAGTCACAGTGGTCCTGGTCAAGGTTTAGTGTGCAAAATACTTGCTTTCCCCGGAGGTTGTCTTTAGCAAGATCAAAAGTGCCTGCCTGCCCACTGCTTGGCAGCTTCCAATCTTATCATGAGAATAGCAAAGGTGTGAGGATTCCTTTTGAGCTCCTTCTGATAGCTCTTTCTGTTTTATCATGAGCAAGCCAGACAGGATAAAAGATTGCAAATCATGTCTTTGATGAGTTTTGTCTCCATCTTGCAACTGAATGTCATTTTTTCTCTTTTCCGCTTCCTCAAAATTTTGTTCAAAAATCCTAGTACCATCAGTCCCTTCAGGTTTATTTTTTCCTCTCTTGGAAGCCCCCCTCCATGCCACTCTGCCTGGATGTCTCTGACTCTAATAAATCTTGCTTTTAAATATAAAAAATTATGGTGAAAGATATCTCTCAGGGCCAAATGTATGGAAGAGAAAATAAACACTACAGGAGCCCAGAAGAGGAGGAAGCTCATCTACCCTGTAGATGTTCACAGAAGAGTTCACAGAAGAGAAGGGACTTTAGTTGGGCTTTGAATGAGTATGAGTAGGATTTGGAAGGCATGGAGAGAGTGAGGGATATATGCCTGGGGTGCCCACAGGAGCAAAGATTGTACACAGTCTTAACCCTTGCACAGAGTTGAGGCTGACTTGAATACAATGCCAGTTCAGAGCAGTGGTTCAGAGCATGGCCTTTGGTGTCAGCCTGCTACCTACTATCTGTGTGATTTTGGAAAAATTATTGATTGCCTATTAACTATATTTTCCCACTTATAAAAATGAAGATTATAGTTCTTGTTTTGAAGAGTTATCATGAGGGTAAATGAGATAGTGAATAGAAAAGGCTCAGCACTGTGCCTGGCACAAAATAATCCCTCAACAAATGATAGCAATTATAAGTAATCTTGAAAATATTAGTTAAATTGTAGAATTTATCTTTTTTGTCTTGGGAAAATCGGGAGCTATTGAAGTTTTGTGAGGTGATGGAGTGATAAGACCAAAGCAGTGTTTTTGGAAAAATTCTTTTGGTGTAAAGAATTTATGGAAAAATAAAAGGCTAGATGTAGGAACTCCAATTAGAAAACAGCTCTGATCATTTGACTGTGAAGTAATGAGCTTAACCATAGTGGAGGCAAAGAAGAGATGGAAAGAAAAGACATTTCTATCAATTTTCACAATTGAACATTGAAATAAAAGTATAAAAGTTTCCAAGCTTGTGGTTCAGGCTTCTTGAAGACAGGAGCTATATTTTATTTCTCTTTCTTTCCATTGCTTAGCACATTGCTTGGTATATTGCAGCCACCAGGAAATATTTTCAAATGAATGAATGGGTAAGGAGTGAGTGAGTGAATGAATGAATGAAAGATAAATGATTCATAAGTTATGAGCATAGGGTGTAGGAAGCAAGGCAAATTCAATCCTTTCTTAGAATATTTTTGGTATATCTGTACTCTTTAGCCAACAACTTTAAGCATGGAAATGTACATACTATATGCATAGAATTCTAATACCATAATTACTCCTTTTAAAAGAAATGGTTCTAACTTTAAATAAGTGTGACTAAAGGGATAGCTTTAGACTAGGGATTTTTGTTTGTATTTAAAAAACATTTATTTACTTGAGAGGGACAGGTAGAAGGAGAGGGAAGGGGGAGGGGAGAGGGAAGGCTAAGGAAGCAGAGAAGGTGAGAGAGGGAGGGGGAGGGAGTATGCTCCAATCTGCTGCTTCACTGCCAAAATGCCTGCAATCGCCAGGGCTGGGCCAGGGCCAACACTGGGAGTTGGGAACTCAATCCAGGTCGCCTAGTTGGGTGTAGGAGTCCAATTACTTTAGCCAACTCTGCTACCTCTGAGCAGGAAGCTGGGGTCAGGAACTGGAGCTGCGAATTGAGCCCAGGTACTCCAATATGAGACACAGGTGTCTTAACTGCCTGGTAGAGCACCTACTCCCTGATTGTGTGTGTGTGTGTGTGTGTGTGTGTGTGTATTTTTCAAAGACTTTATTTTAAATGAAGAGTGATTAAGAGAAGAAGCAATAGAGAGAAATCCACTGGTTCACACCCCAAAATGATTGCAACGGCACAGGCTGCATTAGGTTGAAGCCGGAAGCATGGAACTTTATCCATGACAGGGGCCCAAACACTTACGCTATCTTCTGTTACCTTCCCAGGTGCATTGGCAGGGACATGGACTTTGTTGTTCCAATATGAGATTCTTGACCTGCAGAGCCACAGTGTCAACTCGTGTGTGTGTGTGTGTGTGTGTGTGTGTGTTTAACTTGAATAGGGATGTTACATTTGGAATGTGTTCTACTTAGAATTACTCAACTGAAAAACTTTGTGTGTTTTTATTCAACTTTAAGAAATTGCTTTTAAAGTTTGAGATTTATAGCATGAGATTAGAGATTTCCCCCTCTTTTACATTTTTGCAGTTTCTCCCATTTTCTTGTTATTTACATTTTACAGGAAATTAGAGTAAATAAATTGTTTCCTTAGACCAATGTCTATTGTGGAAAACTCAATGTTTTGATTTCTGAAAATGGAGGAAACAGTTCAAATACGATCTGAACCAGCAATGTTGCTCTTATCCAAAGGTGAGTATTTGCTATCAATCTGAGTTCACAGCTTGAAATTGTTTACTTAAAAGCACCAAATCCCTTCAGATTTAAAAATCGCTCAAAGGCCTTGTTGATATTTTTTAATGACCCAATAAGAAGCCCAGGCACATCAACATCTGGTAATAAGATACTTAATTTTATCCTTGATTCATCCTTCACAGAAATTACCATGGCACTGTAAAGTTTTGAAGCTCTCACTTGCAGGCCTTTTACCAAGATCATTTAATCTTTTAGTAACAAAAGCAATCTAGGCTTGTCCGAAATGAAATAGGTGGAGTTGAGCCATGTGACTGTGTGAACTCTTGCTGAAAACAAGGTGCCCTCAGGAGCTGCTCTGCAGAATGCACCTTCCCATGTGCAAATACAACAGAAAATGACTGTAACCCTCAGTCTTTTTTCTGAGTCCTGAATTGTGGCAATTATGTAAGATTTCAGCTCTCTATGTAAAGTTAGGATATTATCATTATTTGTAGAAGAATATAGATTTAAAGTTATTTAAGGGAGAGGGCATGAGAGGTTAATGCAGAAAGGGAAGAAAAGAGGTGACAGGGTGCTGGAGGGAGGAGGGACACTCCCATGTCCTGCTGATTTACTCCTCAAATGCCTGAGCTAAAGCCATCAGGAATGGAATCCAGGTCTCCCATATGGGTGGCAGGAATCCTGTTACTTGAGCCATTGCTGCTGCCTCCCATGTTCCATGTTAGCAGGAGGCTGGATTCAGAACCTGGACCTGAGTATTGTATCCAGGTACCATGATGTGGGACATGGGTATTTTAGTCAGCATTCTAAATGCTAGGCTAAATGATTTCCTCTAGGGAGTATAGATTTTTGATGTCACAGGAAACAAGATTACCTATGGCCACTCCTGCCTGATAAGCAGTAGGATTGAAAAATCTAGTACATGGTGCTACAGACCACTAAGTACTCAATCTTCTCAGAAATACACTACAGGTATCTCATCTATGCTTCCTGTTCTTCCTACTGCCCTAACTAGAGTAGTCCTGACAGCACAGTATTGATATCCATGTTATCAGAGTGTGGAGTCATAGGACCAGGAAGAGACTTCATCAGTTAAATCATCATGAATGGAGACTTATATCTGATCTGGATAGTCATTAAAATTGATACAGAAACAAAGTTGAGAAATTATAAAATGAGGTTGTCTTTCTGGACAGTTGCTTCCTTCTGACCTTTGCACAGTAGATGGCCAGGGCACACTGTCCCCAGAAGGATCTTTCTGGGTCAACTTTAGACTTCTATCAAGCCACAGGTATGGATGTGATTTGCCTGAATTTAGTTTTTTTTTTAAAGCATCCAGTAACAGCAAACAGCTCAGGGTAACTTACATGGGAAAGGAAATCTATTGGAAGAATATTAGAATATTTCACAGAGTCTAAGGAAGAGCGAAACACCCACTGTTCAGGAAGGGTAGGAAGCAGTGCACCTCCCAGTAGGGCTGGCTCTCCCTCCAGAGCACTGCCTTAAACAGACTCAGTTCTTGAGCATTTCAATCTCTGGGTCTCCCTTCAACATTTCACATTCACCAGAGAAATGCTCTAACTGCCTGACTGGTACAAGATGTTGAGCAAGTCTGTGAGAAGTTAAAAGGTAAGTTTATGCTCCTGTATTCCTATTGTTCTGTAATAAGCCTGGAGAACTGAGATAGCATTCCTCAAAGGTAGATGATGACTCATCATTCTCTGAGACATGAAAGATGGCTTCAGATCTTTTGGGAACCTCCACTACTTCCACAGAGTGATGGGCCATGAACTCCCTCACACATTAGTGTATTAGTTATGGAGTGTTGCAAAACAAAGCACCCCACAACTTAGTGGCTTGAAGAAACTCTGGTTATTTCAACCTGTGGATCAGCAATTTGGAATGACTTTAGTCAGGTAGTACTGCTGGTGTCATCAAGAGTCAGTGAATGCTCCAACATGGGAAGCAGTGCATACAGCAGACCCACAGAATGATAATCACCTTAAGTAGCACTCTGACCTCAGAATCAACACTTAATGCATTCTGATTTGGCTGAAAAGCCCAGGGGAGCATCTCAGGCATGAAAAGCCAAGACACTGTGGCAAAAAATGGATGTTCTACATGAAGGATCTCTGTGGGCAAGACCCCAGTGGAAAGAAGCAGCCACCAGAGAAGGATGTACTTTCCTCTGAAGGGAGGAGAGAGCTTCCACTTTGCCTATGGCCTTGTCAAAATACTGAAGGAATTTGTGGATCCAAGACTTTCATAGCCTAGGCAGCTCATGTTAAGAGCCTCAGGTGATCACTGACATCATACGTAAGAGTATTAATTGTTAAATTAACAACAGGACTCACTGTGCACTAACTTCCCATGCAGGACCTCTGTCCTCAAAAAGCTGTATTAGGAGAGTTAATAGTAAACTTGTTCTCAAAGAATTACTTCATTTTAGTGTATTAAGTGGAAGATATTCTTATTTCACACAAATTATGTCTAAGTGCTCACAAAAGATGTATCATTCTTGGGTTCCTCTTTAAAGATAACTAAGTTTCCAGAAAAAAAATGCAGAAATTACCATCGAGATACAATGACTTTGAATAGCCTTTGTCTGGACTGTTGAGGAACAGCTTTTGTTCTTGTTTTTTGTTTGTTTTTAAGTTTTAGGTTTTTTTTTGGTTTGATTTTTATTTTGTCAGTTGGTTTTTTCCCCTTTCTCTCTTTCTCTTTCTTTTTCTCCCTCATATGAAGTGCTGAACTCTTTACCTATAATAGTTAATTTTCTGTGTATAAAGTTAAATGAAAATAGATCTTGGTAAAAAAACAAGACTGGGAACAGGAGAGGGAAGAGGAAGTGGTGTAGGAATGTGGGTGGGAGAGTGAGTATGGTGGGAAGAATTATTATGTTCCTAAAGTTGTATTTATGAAATTCATGTAAATAAATAAATTTTAAAAATAAAAATAAAAAAAAGTCATTCAGGTGACTCAAATATCCCATGGTCTGAGTGAGGCTGAATAGTCCAAGGTGGCTGTACTTGTTGTTTTCCTGGCACTTCATGTCGGCTACTGGCTGGACCCCTTTCCAAAGGCAGGCCTCTCTCACCAGGAGAGCCCACGCTTCGTTATAAGGCATCAGTGTGCTCCAAGATGCATCTTCAGTCCCAGGATTGCAAGTTCCACCAAGTCCCATCTGTTGCTTTTCATTGTTCAAATCAAGTCACAGAGGCAGCCCAGGCTCAAGGGTGGGCAAAGTAGACCACATCTCCCTATAGTGTGTATTGGCAAGGTCTCAAGCTTATGGGGATATGAGGGATTATTGCAGCCATCTTTGCAAACAATCCTCCACCATGCTTGAGACATCCCTGTATTAAAAAGCAATGGTTAAAAAAATGTAAGCTTTTATATCAAATATCCAGTCATGGGTAAAGTCGAATGGCATGGCATTATAAAGTCCCTGTGAGAAGTTAGTAGCCAAAAGATCGCCTTTAAAATGTCTATAATTCCCAGGATAGTTATGAATAAGGCAGCTCAGAAAGCACACTGAGTTGAGATACAGGGGGAATGGATTATAGATACAACCTTGTTTCCAACTTTCCCTGTAAATTTTACAAAGCACTTAACCTCCCAGTGTTAGATTCCCTGTGGATCAAATAAGGCAATGCCTTAATCATGTGACTTTCATGACATGGAGTTGTACAAACTGTAAAAATGCCTACAAATCCAAAGTTATAAAAAAGAATTCAGATCATGAAACCTTGTTTTCCCCTGTCCTCTAGTTATGTGGTTTAAAACAAGGACTCATCTCAGTTTTATGTAGCAACAAAAGATATGTTTTTACACAAAATTTTCTTTTATCTAAAAGCTTTTTGATGATTTGCCTGCAAATGTGGTTCAATCTATGGTTTTTCTAAGCCTACAAAAATGTGTGAAATTAAAATACCCAGGAGGAAAGTAATTGCATGTATGCTTTCAGAGAAAAAGGGAAAGCATGTGGAAAAGAAAATTGGCTTAAAAGCAGAAGAGATTGGGCCGTACCGCGGCTCACTAGGCTAATCCTCCACCTAGCGGCGCCGGCACACTGGGTTCTAGTCCCGGTCAGGGCGCCAGATTCTGTCCTGGTTGCCCCTCTTCCAGTCCAGCTCTCTAGAAGGGATTGTGTCTTTCAGACTGTGTCAGAATCATTAGGTGAGAGGCCTCTGTGTGGACAGATTTGGGAGAAAATGACTTGAAATGGTAGAGCATGCACCAAACTATGGATGCAAGTTGAACACTTTGAGAAAACAAAACTTCTCTAACATGCAACAATTAACTTCATTAGGGAATGGGTGGTGGCAAATGTAAAGCCAACAGTGTTTAGTGTTTCCAGAGAAAAAGTTGAATGGGCAGAATGTGTGAGGGCTTATGACTGCCTTGTGAGCTCATCTCAGTAAATGAATGACAGTGTGAATGTCTTCTCCAGAATGTCTTATCCTCTACTGGTTCCTGGGAGCAGACATCTGTGACACACTTTGCGCCTCTCCTGGGCCACCTGGCTCCTTGCCTGCCAGCATCCTGCATCAAGCACACATTAGACATTCATTTTTGCTTTCTTTTTTAAAGACTGACTTACATACTTATTTGAGAGAGAGAAAATGAGAGCACTCCCATCTCCTGGTTCATTTCCCAAATTCCTACGTCTGAGAATGGGCCAGGCAAAGGCAAGAGCTTGGAACTCAGTCTAGCTCTCTCACAGGTGTGGGACCCAACTACCTGAGCGCCCACCTGCTGCCTCCCAGGGTGTGCATTACCCACAGCTGGAGTCAGGAGCCAGCGCCAGGAGCTGAACCAGGCGCTCCAGTGTAGGAAGCACGAATCTTAACTGCTAGACCAGGTGCTTGCCCTGTGTATTGCTTTCCCAGTGTCTATAAATATCCAGAAGTAGGAGGAGAGTCTCAGCCCCTCAGGACTATCCTCAACAAGTGGGCACAGGAACTGGTGGAAACAGAAATGCCCCAGCCTCTCTGTGCTGTAATGCAGAAGGCTGCAGACTGTGGCCTTAAGAGGCAAATGCAGCCCACTTGTTTTTGTCAATAAAGGACTTGGGCCATCTACCATTGCTTTTCCAGGCACTTTTGCAGAGAGCTGGATCAGAAACAGAACAGCCGGGATACAGACCAGCGCCGACATGGGATTTGGGGGTCACAGGTGGCGGCTTAACCAGCTGTGCCGCAACACCGGCCCCAACATCTGCTCTTTTTAGACAATGTTTGCCAACTTCTGTTCTCATGGGACAATCTGAGGCACGTCTGCATGGATCCTCAAAGAATCCTCAACAACACTGACACCCAGCTGTCCACAACAGTAAGCGGCACTTCTGTGCCCACTTTGTCGCTCCCATGCCTCCCCTCACCAGCTCTTCACTTCTGTTTCCCAGGACTACTTTCCAAACAAACCTCCTGCCCTGAGACCTTTCCTGCTTTGCAGGAGATAAAACCAAGACGGAGCTCAATCCCCTTGGTAGCTCCTTTCCACATCACACTTATGAGATCCGGCTTCATTATTTACTTTGTGACTCGGCTCACACACCACGCGTAAAACAGAAACAAATACATATGACCTCTTGTGGAAACAAATGTTTTATGAAATAATATTTGCCTTTGCTTGTATTCTCCATCCCTTTTTACCCTTTTGTAAGAGGGTTCTTCAAAAAGATTCATGAAAAGGTGGTGTTAAAAACAGGTTATTTTGATGCAAAATAATTTTATTTCATAATATGTGCAAGATGTGTGTTATGAAAAAATGACACGTGCATTTCAAAATTTCTTTGCATCAAAGTAAATTCATACTTGTAACTCCATTTTTATACAGAATTTTAAAATAGCTTTATATTTAAGAGGATAGTCTGATTATGACCCAGGAAATTGATTTCAAAACAACCCCAGAGGACTGTTTCCCAGTTTTTGAATGCACAGGCCTATGAGCTAAAGGTTTGGACTCCACTCCATAATGCTTTGATGAGATTTCCTGGCTAAAAAAATGCAGATTACATCTCTGAAAGATGCGAGCAGACACTTTTTTTAAATAAAAAATTTTATTTGAAAGGCTGAATGGCAGAGGGAGAAGGAGAGACATTTATTGGTTTACTCCACAAACCGCTTGAAAGGCCAAGGCCAGGGCTGGGCCAAGCCAGAGCCAGGAGCCTGGAACTCCATCTGGGCCCCCACATGGATCTACAGGCCCAAGTACCTGAGCATTAGCCAGAAGCTAGATTGGAAGCAGAACAACTTGGCTTGAACTGTGCTCATATGGGATGCTGGTATGGCAGGAGCCAGCTTAACCTACTGCACCACAACGCTGGCCCCAGAAACTTATTTGTAAATACAGAAATTCATGGACTCCACCCTGAGAAGAACGCAGTGAGTGAAAGGAGGGATAAAGCAGTGAAGAAATGGAAAACTGCTTTTAGGACAAAGGAGGGAGACAGGAACAGAGAGAAATCCAGCGAGAAGGTGGAATTGCAGAGGATTCCGGAGCGTCTTAACGTCCAGGCCACACATCCATTTGTACTGCTTCCCTCTTATTTTGGTTCTATTTATTTGCTTAATTGAGAGACAATGAGAAATTCCACTCTGATGGTTCACCCGTGTGTGAAAGCAAGAGACAGAACAATTCGAATGAGCACAGGTATACAGTCGGAGTCCTTCATGTACTTTACGATTGATAGCCCCCAGCAGTTCTCATTTCTGCTGCCTCAGGTGCTCTCCTCCTGCCTCACCGTGTACCATCTGCCTCTCTCTACCTTTCTGCTCACTCCTTCTGCGTCTCTGGCTGGATCCCTTGTGGTGTTTGTTCTTCATCATTGATGTTCTCCAGGGCTCATTTCTTAACTTTGGTTTTTAAAATTTTTTCAGGCTACATACCTTTCTGAATCCATTTTGCCTGCTTTCATGATTTAAGAATCATTTGCATGTTCCCATTCTTCAAAATAGATACCTTCGGCCTCAATCTCCCATCTTCTGATTTATGTAGCCAGCTGCCTGCTTAATATCTAGGCCAGAGTCTTAGCACACTCTGAACTGAAATCATCATCTGTGTCGCCTGCCAGTTCTTCACCCTCTCTCCTGTTCTGGACTCTTCTTTCTACCATTAGTGCACTCACCTTCACAGGAGCCTGAGAGACTCCTAAACTCCTGGTATGTTACCCTCCTTCCAAATGGTTGTGTATCCTTTTACTTTTTATCATTCCTCTCTATTTTCAATACCAGTGTGCTGATTCTGAGCTCCATTATCTATCCTTTGTATTACTGAAATGGTCCATTGATCTCTGTGTCCTCTCTGTATTCAATTTTTTTCTTCACAAAGCTGCCCAGGGTCAGCTGCTAAAATTCCCCAGTCAGGGTCTGGATCAAGGAAACAGAAACCATGTGAAGTATTGTAAGCTGGCATGAGTTTAATATGATAACCTGTGCTTACACAACTTTGGAAAGGCTGTAGGAATGTAGGTCAGAAAAGGCTGCTAGTGGCTCTGAAGTTTGCCAGTAGCTCCACAATATGATAGTAGCTTTCTGGGGACAAGGGAGTGGCTATTGTTGCCCATTGCACCAAGTGAGTGTGTCACACACAGCAGAATGAGAAAACCTAGTGTCAGTTGACACACATCCGCCTGCAACTGCTGGAGGGATGATGGTGGCTTTTGATTTCCTTCACCTTCTGAAACTGGCAGGAGTCCAGGCTGATGCACTTGACAGTATCCATGAACTATTGTGTCCCCATAACTTACATATGCTGCTTCCTGGATTTGGAAGTCCTCTTTCTCCCTACCCATGGCCTTCTTGACAAACTTCTGTTGATTTTTAAGACCTCAGTGAAAGACTCCCTCTTCTGTGAAGTTTCCTTGATTAACCCCAGTAGACCTGATCTGGCACTAACCACTTTATTTAGTAGGTCTATAATTTATTTATTGGGTCAGTGCTGCACATAGTGGGTGAAACTACTGCCTCCAGAACTGGCATCCTGTATGGGCACTGGTTCGAGTCCTGGCTGCTCCTCTTCCAGTCCAGAACCCTGCTAATGGCCTGGGAAAACAGTGGAAAGTGGCCTAGGTGCTTGGAGACCCAGATGAGGCTCTTGGCTCCTGCCTTTGGCTGGGCCCAGCCCTGGCCATTGTGGCCATTTTGGGAGTGAGCTAGTGGATGGAAGATCTCTCTCTTTCTGCCTCTCACTTTCCTTCTCCTTCTCCCTCTCTGTAACTCTGTCTTTGAAATAAATCTTCTTTAAAGATTTATTTATGTGCCTGCCTCCTCTGCTATGCTGTGAGGACTTAACTTTTTTCTTCTTTACCTCGATCTCCCTAATGCCCTGCCTAGTGTTTGACTTATAACAGGTGCCCAATTCATATGGATTGAGGAGGAGAGACACGAGCTTCCATAAGGCACTGTACTGTGAGGTCATGGCATTGGTGACATTACTTATAAGAGATGTGAGGAACCAGACCCTTTGTGCTTGCGATACATTTGCTAAATTCTACCTTATGAAAATCAGTGTTCTATAGGCAGATTCCAGATGTCTTCCTATCCACAGTCTGTGTTCCTTGTCATATTTAAATATTATTCAGCAGCTGCCTGTTTTTTCTATATCCCAAGTGACATGAATTTGGAAGTTGTGTTGGACCCTGGCTGGACACTATTCAGGTTAAAAAAATACTCACCTGGAATGCTTGCTTGCTTTTTAGATTGAGATTTTTGAAGAAGGAAATGGTAATGGGGTTGGGGATGGGCAAAGGGAAAGCTGGCCATCTTTCTGAGCAGAGAATGAGGAGGAGTGAATTGGTTTCCTAGGAGATAAGGCTCTTCTTTATTTAAAGTTTCCCCACAGAAAGGTTTCGGCACTGGTGTTTTCGTCTTAGTCATAGGGAGTGCACCATCAAAGATGCAGCTCCGAGTTGTCTTCTATGAGCAGTGAGCCTGATGGTCTCATCTTTGGTCCTGACTTTCTCTGCTAGAGTCTAACACAGGTAAATAATAATGCTAGTTGCAATAGACATTGCAGTTATTTAATCACCCAGGCACTAGACCGGAGCCTTTAAGCCTGTAATCACTGATTGAACATAAGCTCATCTCCCTCTCCTGCCATCCCCAGAACGTTTGCCCTGACACTGCCCTTGGGGGCACTACCTCATCCTGGCTTTCTTAGATTCCTTGAAAGGAGGGACATGCACATTCATCTCCCAGTTCAAGGATTTTAGCATCAGTAGCATCTCCCTTCTAGGGATGTCTTGGCTACAGAAGAGTAAGTAGCCTCTTGTTAGAAACAGACTGTGGGGACTGGCACTGTGGCATAGAGGGTTAAATCACTGTCTACAACATTCTGGTTCGAGTTCCAGCTGTTCCATTTCTGATCCAACTCCTTGCTAATGGCCTGGGAAGGCAGCAGAAGTGGCCCCTGCACCCACATGCAGACCCAGATGAAGCTCCTGGCTCATGGCTTCAACCTGACCCAGCCTCAGCCCTTGTGGCCATTTGGGGAGTGAAACAGCAGATGGAGGATCTCTCTGTGTCTCTCTCTCTTCCTCTCTCTCAGTAACTCTGCCTTTCGAATAAAATAAATCTTTAAAAAGGGAGAGATGAATTGTGACTGCATCTCCCTATGTGCATGTGCATGTGAGGTCAGGTGAAGCCGAATCTCTCTGTACACAGATTTTAGATGTAATGCTCACTTGGCAGTGATTGAAACAGTCAAAGGTGAACCATGAAGAAGCTAGAGGTGACCTCAGCCCCTCTGTCAGCATTTTCCTCACTTGAGTGATGTCACTCTTCCTCAAGGTCAAAGAAAGTCTGTTACACCAGCACTAAAGTATTACAGCACAGGAAACAGACTTCTGAGTGTCTGTCCAGCTGCAGTCTCTGTTCTGTGAGGACTGGCACCCTCCTTGCCCTGCCAGGTGCCACCGCCACCCCCATCACTCACATTCGTTCTGTGAGTACCTGAACTGATAGCCACTGATTCAAGGAAGGATGATTCTAACTCAAGCTGGGCCTGGTAATCTTTCCCTCCCTGAAAGTTTAAATTGTGACTAAGAAATTCTACTTTATGCCTATACTTACTTCGTGAATGGAGAGGATTTCAAATGAAGAACTGTGCAGGGGCAGGTGTTCAGTGTAGTAGTTAAGCCACTACTTTGGATACCCTTATTCCATAAAGGAATGGTTGGTTTTGAGTCTCAGCTTTGCTTCCAATTCCTGCTTCCTGCTTCCTGAAAATGGGCACCTTGGGAGGAAACCCAGTTCAAGATATTGGGTCCCTGCCACTCATACAGGAGATCTGGAATGAATGCCAGGCTCCTGGCTTCAGCCTAGTGCAGCCATGGCTGTTGTAGGCATTTGAGGGTTGAATCAATGGATGGGAGATCTCAGGCTGTTTGTCTCTCTGGCTTTCAAATAATGAGAAGACAAACAAACTTGTTCAGTAGCCGCTCAGTGGGATAAGCAAAAGGGAGGGGGGAGAGAGAGAGAGAGAGAATGAATGAATGAATGAATGAATTTGCAGACAGCTGAAGAAGCATACTATGCCCCTGCTTCTCATGGTTCTTTTTTATCTGAAGCCGAGTTAAGTTGCATTTTGTCATTTAACACCAAAGGAAGTTTGAGGAAGCCATGAACAAAGGAAAGGTGGTGAATAAGTATTTTGTAACTTCTGTGTCAAGGCATTGAGGTAGGAAGGCAACTGAGGAGAATTCCAGTAAAGGATGATATGACTCTCAGGTTGGGGATTCAAAGCAGCAGCAGGAACTGTGATGGTGCGACACACACACACACATACACATTCATGTAATCACACAGAGACAAGCATGCAGACACATACCCAGACAACCACACACACATACCCGTATTTAGACACATACAGGCTCACAGATACACATATAGACACAGACACACACATACAAATACATACATAGACGTACAGAGAGACATACATGAAGACACATATATACACACAAACACAATCACAGACACACATGTAGACGTACAGAAACACACAGACACACACGGTAGAGGAAGCACTTCATGCAGCTTATACAAATCCCTTGGAGAGTGAGGTTTGTGTGTTACTGATGTCTCATTTCGGAGCCATGCTGAAAACCATGAAGACAGAGAGCTCTTGCATGGAACAGGATCGTGGTTAGCATAAGCTCTGCCAAACTCTCTGCAGCTCCCCTTATTCTGGGGGGGGGGGGCTTGGAATAATAAATCAGAACTTCACAGTGTCTACCTTAGAGAAAACAAAACTTGAGCCAGATAATTTCTGATAATTCCTCTTGTATGGGGCATTTGGTAAGAGGCTGCATCATTTAGTTATCCTCCAAGTCCTGACCTCCTTGCCCGGAAACACACGAGTCTGTGTGCAGGGCCTGCCCAGGGTAGACCTGAGGTACGTACAGCACAGCACTTGCCATGGCAAGTCTCCTGCGAGTAGGGCAGGAGTTCTACCGCTTTCCCAGATGAGGGGGAACCATGGGCTCTGTCTTCCCCAGGATTTCCAGCCTCTCTGCTGCTTCCTGTCCTCGGTGTTTAACTTCAGGCACTCATTGCCTCTGCTCTCCTTCTAGTCTCCTGATAGATCAAAGACTGCAGTGAGGTTATTTTTGTTCTTCAGCGTGAGTGCTGTCTCAGAGCTGGAGCCACCCGAAACACACAAGCAAGAACTGTTCAGCGCAGTCCATGTGCAGAGGCTGTTGCTTCTGTCAGGTGTGGCCGCAGGACCTGGAGCCCATTCAGCAAGGCTGTGCCTCCTCCCATGCCCCAGCTACACCTCTTCTGTTGCTTCGTTCTGTCTCCCTGTCCCAAGCTGACCTCTGTCCATAGCCCACAGTCTGTCTTCAACGCATCCTCCGACTACTCCAAATGGCTACCCTTGCCTGGCGACTGACTTCTTCCCTGCCTTCCTGCTTTCTCCCTTCCCTTCCTCTTGCTTGGATATGTGATGATCAGGCAGGGCTGTGTACCCAGGGTTAGCCATGGAGTTTCTGCCTCTGGCTCCTCCTGGGAAAAGCCTTCCAAAGGGGAGCAGTGACATTGCTCTGCTCACCGACAATCTGCAGGATGGGACAGAGTGTGGCAGAGCTTAGCACTATGGCCAGGGGCCCCAAACACTCAGCCTGGGTTGTGTTGGGTGGGGTAAGAATGCTCAGCTAGAACAACACGAAGCAATGGTTTGCAGCCAGGATTCAATCCTTCAGTGCTGCTGGGGCTGGGCAGTGCCTGAACATTTACAAAGAATCCAGGCAAGCTGGGAATATTAGTATAATTTGTTAATACCAGAGAACAAACAGTATAAAAGTTATGCTAATTTTAGTGATTTATGAGAGTGACTTACCCTTTATAACTAATTACTGCATGCACCATAGCTATTATACACATCATTAATAGGTGTCAGATTAGTTTCATCCTAAGTCTTATTTGATCACAATGCTACATGCCAGAGCTGCCTGATTGGTCTCCTGTCTGCAGAGTTTTGCTCACAACTTTCCCTAATGAGGAGAAGGACTACTGGAGACTCAATGAGGACAGGGAACTCAATCTGCTCTTAATAGGATCATGTGCACATTAAAGCACTGTTGTTTATTTAACACTGATTTTGTATTTAAAGGAAGTGGAGACAATTCCTCTATGTTTTCCTGATTTCATCCACAGGCTCAGGCTTGACCTCTGCTCCATTCCTATGGAGCTGCTCTGTCCATTATCTACCTATTGCTGTTTAAATTTCATTGATTTCACTAAATAAATGCATTCTTCACATCTCAAGGGCTCAATAGCTACATGGGCTAGTGGTTACATACTAAATAGTGTGCGTATAGAACCTTGCAGCATTGCAGAAAGTTATGTGGGGCAGTGCTGCCAGAGTCTAGCTAAGAGAAAGTTGGCCTAACGTGGTCTAGATCAGCTGGCTCTGTACAGGGCCAGAGACCAGGGATCCTCAGGGTCCCAGCTGTCATGACAGTGACAAGAGGAGTAGAGACGCTGCATAGCATGTCGGGGAGATGAGATGGGGGATGGGGAGGAGCCAACACAGGCGACGTGGGTCTTATCATTGCTCATGGAGTGGTTGCTGCTCTTCCCTACTGCCTTGTTCAGTGGGGTACAGAGTGGTCATGTCCACGTCAGCTCACATGATCGGTCTTATAAGCTAGCACAGGTCTTGTTCAAAAACAATTTGCAGAGAGTGAATGAATGAGATGGACAGCTACATAGCAGAGCTTTGCAATGTAGATAGCATTCTAACAAAGAGCTTTTGAGTTTACATCCTACCCTAACAGATTCTCTCAGCTGATCCTCTTGGCTATGCAAAGTGGGTAAGAAACCCATTACCCTTCTCTTGCTACGAGAAAATCTAAGCTCAGAGTGTTTCAGATGCTTTCCTGGAGTCACTGAGCTGGCAAGTTGCACTGTTGTGACTCAAATTCAGGGCTTAGGACTCCAAATGTCGTGTTCCACGGCATTGCTCGGCCTCTTAGGTGCCTTTCCGATGGGAGTATTTCCAGCCTAGGCTGCTGAAGTGCGAAGACTCAAGGGTGCCTTTGGCACTGAAGGCTTCCCAGGGAGCAGGCGATTCAGCTGTGACACGTGTTTCCAGGTGTCGGCATGACGCGTGGCTTGTATTTCTCACATCTGCCGGAGCTCATGCTTTCAGGCTTCACCAGTAGGCTGCCTACTGCTCTGAAGCAGTGGCTTTCCGACTGTGTCCCACCAATCCCAGAGGCACCACGGAGGCGTGGCAGAAGCGGCCATGGGGGTGGGGCACAGTGGGGAAGCCACGCGTTTGAGCTCTGAGCTGCTCCGGGCTGATGGCCTTTCAACTATTTTTATGTATTGATGTTTCTCAAAAAGTTTCCCTTGAAAAAGGGTTCTTTTGCTATTACAAAAAGAAGCACTGCTCTGAAGGATTTTGTAGCAGCTTGCTTTCACTGACAAGAAAGTGGGCCAGGCTGAACTCTGCCCAGGCGCTCTCGAGGGGCAGCATTTGTCTGCAGGCCAACTCCTTTTTCCTGCGGTCAGAAACAAGCCCTGCAAGCTTGGGGTATCCTTAAGCTTCTGCAGGCAGCCCTCAGCCGGAACAGAAGGCCCCTGTGTGGGCTTGGGAGGGCCCGCGGTCGTGCGACCCTGCTGCCCGATTGTCTCACTCTGCTGTCGTGTTCCCTTCATTCTGGCTCTGTTTTCACTCCCTGAGTCCCCAGCATCTGCCACTTCTACCTCTATGACTGCACGCCTGTTCCTGGGTGTTGTTGGTTTTCGCCAGAAGGAGCTGCCGGGTTGCTTCAACACTGCGCCCGTGGCTTCCGGCTTCGTCTGGCCTGCAGGGTTCTGCTGTGGCTCACCTACTGGCAAGGCGAGGGATTTGTGAGAAGGTCAGAGAATTCCTTGAGATTGGCTTTGGCGTTCTCGCTCTGTCTTTGGAATGTCAGCACTCTCAGTTTGGTTGAATAAAGCCTTTAGTTTTATATTCTAGTTCTGCCTCGGCCTAAAGTTTATGGTGTAATTAATCTTGAAGCTCTTAATTTTTCATTGATAGGTTTGAATAAGCGTGACGCTGTTGTCAGCACAAAGAGGAGGGAAAGAAGTGTGTCATGTGGGAACTGGAAAATAAGGTTAACTTGTGACAGCAGGACCCAAAAATCCTCCTACATAATGGGTGAGATCAACCAGTCTGAGATTTTTTTTAAGATTTTTTTTTTTTTATTTGAAAGTGAGACTTACAGAGAGAAGAGGGAAAGACACAGAGAGATCTTCCATTTGCTGGTGCTCACCCCACAGCCAGGGGTGGGCCAGGCTAAAGCCAGGAGGCAGGAGCTTCTTCCATGGGTGACAGGGGCCAAAACACGTGGGCCATGCTCCGCTGCTTTTCCCAGGCCATTAGCAGAGAGCTGGATCAGAAGTGAGCACATGGGACCTGAACTGGCGCCCATTTGGGATGCTGGTGTTGCAGGTGGCAGCTTTACCCACTCTACTACAATAGCAGTCCCAATCATCCTTAAAATTTATACACTTTGAGAAATAATGGGGAAAACCCAGTACCCATAGTATATCTGTGTGGTAAGACCGTATTATATTGGTACAGAGCAAGGTAACCAGAGTATAATCTCAACAAGACAAAAATGTTTCATACCTTTCCCCAGTTCTAAACATTTTAATTATATATATGTATATAAAATGATGTATGTATTTATATTTATTCACACACACACACATACACACACTTAGGTCCCTGCCACCTATTTAGGGGACCTGGATGTAGTTCCTGGCTTCTAGCTTTGTTGTGGCCATTTGGGGAGTGAATGGTGTATGAACAATCAATCAATCTCTCCCTCCCTCCCTCCCTCCCTCCCTCTATCTCTGTTACTATGCCTTTCAAATAAATAAATCTTTAAAAATAATAAAATTTGTTTATTTTTCTGAAAGGCAGAGAGATCAAGCAAGAGAAAGAGGTGAAGCGAGATCAGCTGTCCTCTGGCTCACTCCCCAAATGTCCATAACAGCCAGGCTGTAGCCAGGAGCCCTGAACTCCTGGGTCTCCCAAGTACTTGAACCATCACTGCTACCTCCCAGGGTGCACATTAGCAAAAACTGGATGGAAAATAGAGTAGCTGTCTCTCAAACCTACGTGGGACGCAGGTGTCCCAGGTCGTGACATCACAGCTGCTGCAGTGAATGCCTGCCCCACTGCCAGCACGTGGTTGTGCAGCCAATCTCAGATCCCTCTTCATCTTACAGAATGAAAGTTCCTTGTCCCTCAAACAGTAACTTCCCATTCCCCATCCTTTGAGTCTCTGTCAGCACCTTTCTCCTTTCTGTCTCCATGAATTTAACTACTCCAAGTACCTACTATAAAAATATCTGTCTTTTTCTCTTGTTTTACTTGGCACAATGTCCTCATTCATGTTGTAGCATATTTCAGAAGAGCACATTCCATTGTGTGCATTGTATTTTGCTTATCCATTCACCCACTCTTGATGGACATTTGCCTTGCTTCTATCTTTTGACTACTGTGGATAATACTGTTGTGAACATGAGTGTATAAAAACCTCTTTGAGAGAGATCCTGCTTTCCATTATTTTGGGTATGTCTCAAAATTGCTGGATCATATAATAATTCTGTTTAATTTTTTGAGGAACCACCGTATTGTTTTCCATAACAGCTGTACTAGTTTTTATTCCCACCAACAGTGCACAAGGATTTAGATTTTCTACACTTATTCTCTTCTTCTTTTTTAGATAAAAATTAGTTTTCATCCTAATGGATGTGACGTAACATTTCATTGTGGCTTTGATTTTTATTCCCCTAATGTGATTTAGTGATGCCAATCATCTTTCAGATGCTTGTTAGCCATTTGTATATTTCCTTCAGAGAAATGTCCATTCAAGTCCTATATCAGTTTTTTAAATTAGGTTTTTGTTGTTGCTGAGTTGTGGGATTTCTTTCTGTATTGTAGACTTTAATCCTTTATGAAATATATGATTGGAAAATATTTTCTCCCATTCTGTATGTTGCCTTTTTACTGTATTGATTATGTCCCTTGATGCATAGAAGCTTTAAATTTTGATCTAGCCCATTTTGTCCATTTATACTTTTGTTGTTGTAGCATGATGTTTGAAGGTATAACCCTAACCATTCCAGGAAATAAACGAACAAGCTGAATTATATTCTGTGGTAATAACAAGATGTGAACATTGACTTGGCTGGTGGGCTGCTGCCTTGTTTGAGTGTATCTGGTTTCTTAGAATTATTATAGGAGGGGGAACAGAAAACAGAGAAGATCCTTATGTTCCTGGCATTGAGAGATTAGGATATAGACAGTGACTGTAGGGAACAGGGCCATGTTGATCACAGGGAAAAGTGCATTGTCATGTGGGATAGTATCTTTTTGTTGTTGTTCATAATTGAACAATTAATAATTTGCTGTTTCTGTTGAGGATCAATAAACAGATATTTAAATTCACCCACAATTCTTAACTTACATCCCAAAAATCTAAAAAGCCATGAATTGTTAGTATTTTTAAAAGTTATTCCAGTGACTTTCCAGCTTCAAATTTGGAAGCAACTCTTCCTTAAGACCGTATCAAGTGCAAGTGTCTTCAAAGGTTGCTGCTACATAAATCCCGCCCATTCACAATTTAGTATCACATATGTGACACACTCAACTTCTCAATCTTTCACAGCACATTAACAAATTATTAGGAGAACTGGAAGACCACAACCAAAGTTTTTACAGAGGGCATATGGTTCTGACAGAACAACAGGGAGTGGTTTTCTGTAGGAAACAATTCTACTAAACAACATGGGAGAATTGAAAATATTCAAGACAGGGGGCCGGTGCCGTGGCTCACTTGGTTAATCCTCCGCCTGTGGTGCCGGCATCCCATATGGGTGCTGGGTTCTAGTCCCGGTTGCTCCTCTTCCAGTCCAGCTCTCTGCTGTGGCCCAGGAAGGCAGTGGAGGATGGCCCAAGTGTTTGGGCCCCTGTACCCACATGGGAGACCAGGAGGAAGCACCTGGCTCCTGGATTCAGATCTGCATAGCTCCAGCCATGGCGGCCATTTGGGGGGTGAACCAACAGAAGGAAGACCCTTCTCTCTGTCTCTCTCACTGTCTAACTCTATCTGTCAAATAAATTAAAAAAAATATTCAAGACAGATTACATGCAGACTTGTGACTCCAAATTATCATTTAGTATGCATTGTATTGTAGGATATAAAAACCACCTTCACCTATGGAATGTTAAGTTAACACCCAAGATAGTCAAAGCTTCCATAGTTCAATGTCCTACTATTAGCCGGCGCCGCGGCTCACTAGGCTAATCCTCCGCCTAGCGGCGCCGGCACACCGGGTTCTAGTCCCGGTAGGGGCTCCGGATTCTGTCCCGGTTGCCCCTCTTCCAGGCCAGCCCTCTGCTGTGGCCAGGGAGTGCAGTGGAGGATGGCCCAGGTGCTTGGGCCCTGCACCCCATGGGAGACCAGGAAAAGCACCTGGCTCCTGGCTCCTGCCATCGGATCAGCGCGGTGCGCCGGCCGCAGTGCGCCAACCGCGGCGGCCATTGGAGGGTGAACCAACGGCAAAGGAAGACCTTTCTCTCTGTCTCTCTCTCACTGTCCACTCTGCCTGTCAAAAAAAAAAAAATGTCCTACTATTTTCTGGTTGTATGAAAAGATAAATAACCAGCAAATGGTTTAACCTCTTAAAAAACAATCATTTACACTTAAAAAAATTGGATAAGGTAGGCTTAGCTCCTTCTTAAAATGTTTTTAGAGCTAGTAAAAAACTTGCATTTACAAAATAGTTGATAAAAATATTCCTCTGGAATTGTACAAGAAGGGACATGGTATATGGTATTAATCAGATTTGGCTTTTTTCTCTACTGCTTCATCAGAGGCTAGACTCTCCTTATTTTAAGTTTCTCTGTTTTCTGCAGGCAATATTTTTTTTAAAGATGTATTTATTTATTAGAAAGAGTTACACAGAGAGAGAAGGAGAGGCAGAGAGAGAGAGAGAGAAGTCTTCTATCCACTGGTTCTCTCCTCAGTTGGCCTCAGTGGCCTGAGCTGTGGTGATCTGAAGTCAGGAGCCAGGAGCTTCTTCTGGGTCTCCCACATGGGCGCAGGGGCCCAAGGACTTGGGCCATCTTCTACTGCTTTCCTAGGGCACAGCAGAGAGCCGGACCAGAAGTGGAGCAGCTGGGTCTTGAACTGGTGCCCAAATGGGATGCTGGTGTTGCAGGCAGTGGCGTTACCCGCTGCGCCACAATGCCAGCCCCTCTGCAGACAGTCTAGTTTCTCGATTAGTCACTTTTGTTGGTCTGTTTTCCCTTTGCTCCTCTCTGCTTTGTTTGCATTTTTTTTTTGTCTGATTACTTCTCTTTCCTGCCTACCTTCTTGGGCATCCTTTCTACTTTTGTAGGAGCAGGTTTAGCTGACAACCTTGCCTGACCTCCACTTGGGCTGTTCTTTTTGGGCAGCTTGGAGATGGGAACGGTGCCTGTGGGTGATGCCAAGAGCCTTCATGAAGCTGGCCTACTGGCTGCTGCCTCTTCTGCCACCATTGCTGGGACCCTCAGGATAATATCTTAAGATTCTCTAGAGAAACTGAACCAAAAAACTATAAATAGATGCATATGAGGAAATTAATCATAAGAGTTGGCTTACATGATAATGGAAGCAGAGAATCTCCATGATCTGCCAGATATGCTGTCTGCAAGCTGAACAGCCAAAGGTTGGTGGTGTAATGCAGTCCAAGTCTAAGGCCTGAGAACCAGGGAGTCAGTGGGTAACTCCCAGTTTGAACAGAAGGCCCGAGAACTGGCAAGGTTATAAATAGAAGTCATAGAGTCCAGTGGCCCAAGAACCAGGAGCTCCAATATCTAAGGCCTGGAGAAGACAGATGACCTAGCTCCAGAGGATGAAAGAGGATCTGACCCTTTCCCACTTTGCTGTTGTGTTCAGCCTTTAATGATTGAGTGCATGCCTACCCACCTTGGGGAGGGGATTCTTTTCGTTCAGATGATGAATTCAAATGCTAATGTCCTTCAGAAGAGCCCTGACAAACACACTCAGAAATACGGGTATCCCAAAGCGTGCCCATTACAACTTTATTTAGCTCTCCTAGAACCTAGGTGAATGGACTTGTATTTGAGTTTTGACTGTAACAATAGAGTAAACTTCACAATTTACCTTGAACAGAGGGAACTATTGTGATAAAATATGAAGAACTAAGGAAGGCAGGAAAACAAAAATGTACTATTAAAAATAAAATAGCTATTCCAGGAGTGGGTCTAGTGGAGAACTGGTTGGTGGTTTAACTCAGGACACCAGAATGGCTCTCACTGGATGCGCCTCTTGCTCTGGTCCCCTACCAGGCTCATGACTCAGCACTTCTGCCTTCGCTTCTCTCTCTCTACCTGCACTTATTTTACATTGAGTAACTAATCTCTATTTTTTTTTTTCCTGGATCATTGCTGCTTCTAAAAGATCACTTCTAATGTCTTAAGGCTTTCTCTCTCTTTCTTCCTCTTCCTCCCTCCCTCGGTTTCATATCCAAAATCTCAAAGGGAAACACTCTCGCTGAACTTTAATTTGCCATCCAGTACAGGAACACTTGCTAGATTCCTGTAGAGTGGCTAGGTTTATAGGACCACATAGAACAAAGGATGAAAATATATTGATGGGGAGCATTTCTTAAGGCAAGAACTGGAAAATTTCTCTGCAGGGTGGTTTCTTAGTCTGTTTTCCATTGCTATAACAAAATGCCTGAGGCTAGGTAATGTACAAAGAAAAGAGGTTTATCTTGCTTACAGCTTGGCAGACTCAAAGTCCAAGATCACCTAGCCCTATCAGTTTGAGCCCAGTAAGAGCCTCATGGTGGATGATATCACAGTGGAAGTGCCTATGAGGGGGATTGCATGGTGAGACAGGGAGCCAGAGAGAGATCCAGAGTTAGGCTTGCTTTTGTGTAACAACTCACTGTCTTGAGAACTAACCAAGGTCCCATGAGAACCATCTTCATCCTAAAGAGAGCAGTGCCCCCAATGTCCTAATCACCTCCTGCGAGGCCACACTCCTTAAAGGTTCCAACATCTCCACACTGTCACACTCAGGTGAACACATGAACCCTTGGGGGGCAAGCCACAGCCCAACCTTGTAGTAAAATCGTCAGGCACCTAATAGAATCTGACCAATATAATGAAGGATTCCCCACAAGTATCCTGCTGCCTTTGTCCTGATTCACACTGACCAAGTAGCTATAAGCTTATTAATTCAATATATTGTGTGATATGATACTAAGAAGATTTCTTAGTTTGTAGACATAGATGCTTTAATCACTGGAAAGAAATGTTCCCAATTTAAACTAATGCATTGACATTTTGTTTTATATAAGTCTGCTATGAATTTGTTTAGGTCAGTTCTCCTGAGTTCATTCTACTTTACGGCTCCCAAAGCACAGATGTCTTAATTAGTTGGCATCTTCAGTTTTTAAATTTCCACTTTTTACTGATGACATTGATCTCTTTCTGAGACCCTGATTTATTTAATGTTTATTGGCAGTTTTAAGATTGTTTTAGAGAGTTATCTATTTATTTGAAAGAGTTACACAGAGGAAGACACACACATACACACACACACAAGTCTTCCATGCACTGTTGTACTCCCCAAATGGCTGCAATGGCCAGGGCTGGGCCAGGCCGAAGCCAGGAGTCAGGAGCCTCCTCTTGGTCTCCCATGTATAGGTATAGGGGCCCAAGCACCACGTCATCCTCAGCTGACCTCCCAGGCACACCAGCAGGGAGCTGGATTGGAAGTGGAGCATAAAGGATACAAGCCGATGTCCATATGGGATGCTCGCATGGCAGGCAACAGCTTACCAGCTATACCACAATGCTGGCCCCTAAGATTTTTAGATTAAAATTTCTATAGCCCTGAAAAAAGTGAGATTCATATGAATCATCAAACAGATTTTGAAGGATGGAGAGAGACTGTATCTCAGAATATGTTAGGGTTGTTCCTAGAAGATCATATGTCGGACATGGGTGGCAAAAGAGCAAGAGGATAGTGGTCAGATATCTCTGAATTCTGAAGATTCCATTCATCTGTTGTTGATGTAACAAATTACTACAGAGACAAAGCAGCTTTATTGCGTTGTAGTTCTGAAGATCGGAGGTCTGTAATAGGTGTCCTGGGTCTAAATTCAAAGTATCAGCAGAGCGGGATTCCTTCCAGAGGTGCTAGGGGGGAATCTCTTCTGTTGACTTTGGTAGCTTCCTGGTGGCCACTCACGTTCCCAGGATCATGGTTCCTTTGCAGCCAGCACTTGGATCCCTCTGTCTTCTGTTCACATTGTCACGTCCCTTTGACTCTTCTGCCTAACCCTTTCACTTCCCAGATGCTGGTGATTCCTTTAACCAGATACGGCAGATAATCTTTCCATCTCAAGATCTGTAACTTAATTATATCTGCCAGATCCTGTCCCCTTCGCCACATAAGATAACAGATCCACAGACTCTAGGGATTGGGAGGTGGACATTATAGTAGGGATACTAGTTCCATTATTTTCCAGTTATATACCTTTAATACTCATTTAGGGGTTAGAGTATGGCAGGATTCTAAACTTTGGAAGTAATGAGAATAAAATACTCCAGAGTTACATTTTAAAATCAACACATAACTTATAACAAAAGTAAACAAAATCATCTACAGGGGATAAGATTACTCATGGGTAAGAAAGCCTATGCTGTGATCTTTTTAATGACTTAATCTCTCATAAAATTAAGTGAAATGAAAGAAAAAGGAGAATGACTTTTATTATTATTATCTTATTGGTAGTGTTCACCCAATCACCAGAAGGGAACAGGAGACTCAGGTACTTGACTTTGATGATTCCCGTGTTTGTGGTAAGTATGTTCCTGAAGTGAATGATGCAGGACTTAATCCTTGCATTTCAAGTATGATTGGTCCACTTAGAAGTCCATTCTTATGGTAAGATTATGTTTCAGGCTAAAGGGCTTGGTCAGTGTATCTGAAAATATGTATTATAGTTTTTATATTTTATATATCTATAATATTTTATATATAGGTCTATATTATGGAATGATATTTTATGAGATATTTGTTGTTATTTTGTAAAGATAGGAGTTAAATATATTCTGGAAAAGCTGCCCATCTGAGCCCTTGGAAATTCATAATTCACATCTGCAGGTTAAAGAAAAATATCTTTGGTAAGCCGTTTAACTCAATTCAAGCTAGTGTTCCTCAAATTCATTTGATTAGTGAATCTGTTGTTGCAGAAAGATGTATTAAAACATCTCACAGAGCATAAAATATCTTGAGAAACAATGCATTAAGAGTTGATTTATCTACATCCTGTTGTTTTGAGTCTGTGCTCACAAAGCCACCTTTTGATTTCCATGTGGTTGGACCACAAGTAAAAGGAATGTTTTGATCAAACCAGTGTGATATTTCTTGTACATATGGTGTTATATTTCTCACCATAAATCAATACAGCAATCTTTTGATCTTTCCTTTTGTCTTAGGTTCCTCTTAGTGTGAGTCAATCTCTTTGTCACCTACCTTCCATTTACTTTCAAATGCCTGTCTGCTCACCACTATCTACAAAAGGAAATGTGTTATTCAGGTTTTTTTTTTTTTTTTAAGATTTTATTTATTTATTTGAGAGGTAGTTACAGACAGTGAGAAGGAGAGACAGAGAGAAAGGTCTTCCGTCTGCTGGTTCACTCCCCAGATGTCCACAAGGGTAGGAGCTGCGCTGATCTGAAGCCAGGAGCCAGGAGCTTCTTCCTGATCTCCCATGCAGGTGCAGGGGCCCAAGCACCTGTGCCATCCTCCACTGCTTTCCCAGGCCATAGAAGAGAGCTGGATTGGAACAGGAGCAGCTGGGACTAGAACCAGTGCCCATATGGGATGCTGGCGCCACAGGCAGAGGATTAACCTACTGTGCCATGGTGCTGGCCCCTCAATTTTTCATTACTCCAGTGACATACCTGAGAGAAGCTAACTTTACAAAGATAAAAGGTTTATTTAACGCAGTTTTGGAGGTTCGAGTCCAGGAAAGGGTGACCACAACAGTTGGATGTCTGGTAAGGAAGTGGAGCCCTTGAGGAGGAAGTATCATGTGAGCCAGGAAGAGTGGCTAGGACGTGACTCCAGTGACTTAAGGACCTCTGCATTGTCCCCACCTCTAATCACCATATTTGGATTACATTTCTACATTCTTTTTTTTTTTTTTTTTTTGGACAGGCAGAGTTAGACAGTGAGAGAGAGAGAGAGAGAGAGAGAGAGAGAAAGAAAGGTCTTCCTTCTGTTGGTTCACTCCCTAATGGCCTCCACGGCTGGTGCACTGATCCGAAGCCAGGAGCCAGGAGCTTCCTCCTGGTCTCCCATGATGGTGCAGGACCCAAGCACTTGGGCCATCCTCCACTGCCTTCCCGGGCCACAGCAGAGAGCTGGACTGGAAGAGGAGCAACCGGGACAGAATCTGGCACTCCAACCGGTACTAGAACTTGGGGTGCCGGCGCCGCAGGCAGAGGATTAGCCAAGTAAGCCGTGGCACCAGCCCCCATTTCTACATTCTTTTAAAAATTATTTATTTAGAAGGGAGGGAAAGAGGGAGGGAGGGAGGGAGGGAGAAAGAGAGACAGAGAGAGAGAGAGAGAGACAGGGAGAACTCTTTCATCTGCTGATTTACGCCCCCAATTACTGCAACAGCTTAGACTAGACCAGGCCCAGGGCTAGGAGCTGGGAATGCAATACAGGTCTTTCATATGGGTAGTAAGGACCTGATTAATTGAACCGCAACTACTGCTTCCAAGAGTCTGCATTGTCAGGAAGCTAGAGTGAGGAGCTGGAGCTGATAATGAAACCTGTTACTCCAAAGTGGGTATGAGTGTTTCAATTGTTAGGCTAAATGCCCTCATAATACTATTAACTTGTGACTTTCTGGTTTAAAGTTTTACATAAATTTGGCAGTTATATCCTTTTCAAAGCACACTGGAAGGATGATCAGAACTTTGTGTACTATCGAGTGATGGGTAGAAAATGATGAGTTCTGGATGCTGAAAACTAATTTTAGTAATATGACATCATGGGACTTGGAAGATGGCTAAATCTGGAATTTAGACATCAAAACCAATGCTTAAAATTTCTTTTCCCCAAGGAATCATGTCAACATTTTTTCTATCAACTAACTGATAGAAAATAGCATCAGTCTATGTACCATAATTCATACCTCATAAAACTGATCACAAAACAGTCCTGCAAAGTCTCAGGAGAGGACAAAGTTGAGGAGAGGCACACACAGATCAGGATAAGCATGCAGTTTTTTTTTTTTTTTTAAATCAACCTGTTTTTGTGAAGACATTGTGGCCCACCAGGTTAAGCCACTGCTTGGGACACCTGAATTTCATATCTGAGTGCCTGGGATTGAGTCCTGCCTCACCTTCTGATCCAGCATCCTGCTAATGTGAACCCTGGGAGGCAGCAGATGATGGCTCAAGTGCTTGAGGGCCTGCTACCAACGTGGGAGACCCAGATGGAATCTTGGTTCCTGGCTTCAGCCTGGATGTTGGGAGCATTTGGGGAGTAGAGCAGCAGATGGAAGGATCCCTGTCTCTGCCTTTCAAGTAAAACAAAATTAACCTGTTCTAAGAGCACATTAAAGTTTGAGTAGTTGGGTTTTCCTTTTCCTGTACTCAGTTGAAGCTAGACTCTAACATATACTATGATTTGTACTAAACCCTTCAACATTTCAGAAGAAAAAGAAACCTCAGATGAGAATAATCAAGTGTGGACCATGGGAAACATGGAGAAAGATAAAAAGATATTTAAATTTTACAAAAGAGTAAAATTGTTATAGAAATATATATGAAATTGCCAAAACTCATTAAGATTTTGGACTGTACATTTAAACCAGCTAATTGATGAGAAAGCTTTGTAATAGCCTTGTAGGTCTCATCCTTGCCCTCCTTCACCCTTTGTCTTTTGTTATATAAGCGGAGTCTCCCTCTCCAAAATGCTGCCCCTCCAGATTCTGCCTTCACCTGCCTTGTCTTCCAGTGCCTCTTAATTGCTGATACTTGGGTTGCAACTCAAATTTGTTCTCCTCTTGCTTCTTAGGATGTGACATTTAAGAATTTTTCTTCCCACCAGTCCACACTGGCCTAAACCTATACTTCCTTTTCGTTTAATGCTTTGCTAAACTTTGTCCTAGCTCTCATCCAATGAGTAAAAAATGGGATTCCCTCCTCTGGGAGATGGAAAAACTGAGCAGGAAATCATACAGGGCACACCTCTCAACAAGACCAGGACTTGAAAAGAAAATTGTAATGATACAACATCTGGATTAGATTTAAGAGGAAGCAAACCTCCCTAATAAATTTTTTCTTGACACACCATGTTTTTCATTTCTAAAAATTTTAATGTTCCTTTAAATTTTTGCATCTATTTCTATTTGAGAAAGGGTGAAATAAAATAAGAAAGTATATTGTGTCCAGCGCCGCGGCTCAATAGGCTAATCCTCCACCTAGCGGCACCGGCACACTGGGTTCTAGTCCCAGTTGGGGCGCCAGGTTCTGTCCCGGTTGCCCCTCTTCCAGGCCAGCTCTCTGCTGTGGCCTGGGAGTGCAGTGGAGGATGGCCCAAGTGCTTGGGCCCTGCACCCCATGGGAGACCAGGAGAAGCACCTGGCTCCTGCCTTTGGATCAGCACGGTGCACCGGCCGCAGTGCGCCGGCTGCGGCGGCCATTGGAGGGTGAACCAACGGCAAAAGGAAGACCTTTCTCTCTGTCTCTCTCTCTCACTGTCCACTCTGCTTGTCAAAAAAAAAAAAAAAGTATATTGTGACTTTAATCTCTTGGTCCCAAATTATAACATAATTATTAAATATGAAGATCAGGTTTTGGGCACAGGCATGTGGTCAAGTGGTTTCATGCTGCTTCAGACACCAACATCCCATATCAGTGCCTGGTTTGAAGTCCTCGTTCCATCTATGACTCCGCTTCCTGCTGGTGTGCACCCTGGAAGGTGGCGCATGATGGCTTCAAGTACATGCCACACATGTAGGAGACCCAGATTGAATTTCAAGCTCCTGGCTTTGGCCTGGCCCAGTCCTGGCTGTTGAGGGCATTTGAATCAGCAGATGGAAGATGTCTGTCTTACAAATACAGTGAAAATAATTTTCTTTTGAGAATTAAAATTTTTTACAAAATCATAGAATTGGGCTGACGCTGTGGTGTAGTAGGTTAATCCTTTGCCTGCAGTGCCAGCATCCCATATGGGCACCAGTTCTAGTCCTGGCAGCTCCTCTTCCAATCCAGCTTTCTGCTAGGGCCTGGGAAAGCAGTAGAGGATGGCCCAGGTGCTTGGGTCCCTGCACCCACGAGGGACTGGGAGGAAGCTCTGTCTTTGGCTTGGTGCAGCTCTGGCCATTGCGGCCATCTGGGGAGTGAACCAATGGAACGAAGACCTTTCTCTCTGTCTCTTTCTCTGACTGACTGTAACTCTACCTCTCGAATAAATAAATAACATCTTTAAAAAAATTATAGAATCAAATGATCCTGAATCAATAGTCATTTGGTGCGATAAATGAAAAAAAAAACTGTACTTTAAACTTTTGATAGATTTATTTAGTAAGATTTTTATGTGATATGGATATAGATTGAAAGTTACATTTTTTTCTCAATTCAGTTATTTTAGAGTTATAGCTTTGAAGATCGAACTTTTCTTACAAATCTCAAAAGTGACTTTATAAATGTTATTAAATGCCAATTCACCTTTCTCCTCTCCAATTATGAGAGAACCACAGTATCAAAGGCTACATTTAATTTCTGAGTGCTCGAGAAGATTTTACAGAGAAAATTTATTTGTAAACCTAAAATTCTAAGAATTATAAGTCTTTCTTTCCCCTCACCAGAAATTAGTACTAACCATTTTTTTGCCTTGGTTTTCAGAAATATATATTAAATTGTTTCATCCTTGCCTATAGAGCTTTTGAGGAAATTCAGGGAACATTTGTGGCTTGATATCTAATGGTTCTGAATATTGGATTGGAGTATTGTGGTTGAATAGTCCATTAATCTCAGTTCTTCAGTAAAACTTCATTTATTGACAGCTATGCTATCCAATATGGTAGTCATTAGCCAAATGTGCCTACTGAGCACTTGCAATATGTCTAGTATAAATTGAGATGTGCTGAAGTATAAAACACGTACCAGATTTTATAGACTTATTATAAATAAAATAATGTAGGAAAATCATAATTTTTAGGTTGGTCACAAGTCAAAATAATAATATTTAGACTACCTAGGGTTAATATATATTATTATAACTAATTTCTCTCAAAAACTCTTTAAAATCAAAAAGAAAAAAATCTCTGAATTTAGCTACTATAAAACTTAAGATTATACATGCCATTTCCACTTGCAGCTTGTATGTATATTTCTACTGGACAGTGGTGATTTTGACACATTGTGTTCTGAAGTAGTTCATATGTGTATATTTTTCAGACCCACTGAAACATTAAAATGTTCACTATGCAAATTGTTGTTGGGAAATTCTCCTTTAATGTACTACCTCTATATATTCTTACTAAAAAAAGAAACTCAGTATAGTGTTTTCTTAATAAGGCAGTGTCATTATTATGTGATATTTACATATTGTGTTTTGTTTTTAATCTATGAGTTACTGAGTCTGTCTTTTTAAGATTTATTTATTTGAAAGACACAGAGAGACACACAGAGAGAGAGAGAGAGACAGACAGACAGAGGTATTTTCCATTCACTGGTTCACTCCCCAATGGTTGCAGCAGCCATGGCTGGGCCAGGCTGAAGTCAGGAGCCTGAAATTCCATCTGGGTCTCTAACGGGTGGCAGGGGACTGAGCACTTTACCTGCTGCTGCTCTCCCAGGCACATTAACAGGGAGCTGGAAGTGGAACAGCCAAGTCTTGAACAAGTGCTCACAGTGGATGCTGATGTCACAGGCAGTGGCTTAACTTACTGTGCCATGATGCCATCCCTTGTTAGTGAGTCTTATAGGACTGTTGCTCTCACATAAAATGTCCCCGGTTTGATGTATGAGCATAGTTGCCAGTTTGACTGTGTTTCCCCCTATGTTTGTAATTGTTTCCTGGGCATATTCCTGTCCTTTCCAATTCAACTTGGATGTCCCTTATAAATTATGAAAATCTGATTATTGTCTAGAGAACACAAACAAGTGGCTTATGAAGTCTGTAAGCTTTTACAAAATTATAGATCTTAGGGTCTACAGCAGGCTCTACTTTCCATGTAGATAAAGCCCATGGGCTTTATTCTAGCTAGTTTCCTTGTAGAGCAGGGATCTATTTGGGTTCTGGATTAGTAGTTAAGACTGAGATAGCTGTGGCTACGAAAAATCTGTTGCCTTCAGTGTGTGGCATATTGAAATGACATTAGAATGCATGTATATAGCTGTTGAGCAAATCATGTAAACATATCAAGGATTGATAGGCTATGGCTAGAATTATTCTTTTGGCTACTGCTTTTGGAGATGATACTGTGGATCCAAACCACAACTGCTATGTTCACTGTGGCTAAGTAGGCAAATGTCTAATGAACTATGCAATATGAAATCTAATGTTGGGTTAGCTGGTATAGCATAATGTTGTTTAGCTACTCTCCTGAAGGCTTTCTTCACATCCCTCCTATGTGTAGCTAGTGTTGTCTTGTACACTGCTGCTATTTCTCAGCAGTACAAAGCTCTGTTGCATCACTGGATGCTGTGCATGGATATGTTCTTATAGTATTTATCTCGCTCTCCTTGCTTGTGATTTTTCTAACATCAGCTTTTTTATACAATAGGTCCTTGAGTGTCCTGCTGTTTTCCATTCTCTGTGTACACACATTCCAGTGGTGCATCGATATGAGGACAGTCTCAGTGCCAACATTGACAATTATTCCTTATGATGCTGGTGGCAGACCCAATTTTTAAGTTAACATGCCTAGGTTTGTGAGGTAATGTTGCTCTCTGATACCCATGCATCTAATTGAACTCATATAACATTAGATTACAAATGGCTATTTATTGGTATGTTCTGTCCTTTGATGGAAAAATTCTAGAATGCCTGTGCTTTCTTGTAATTTTGTAAGTATTCAGTTTTAGAACTGAACTGATGGAAGTACTCAAGAAGCTCAGTATATATAAAAGATATAGGGCTTGCAACAAAACATTTAGAATGTATTCATGCCTATGGACTTTTAGTTTGAAATTCCAGAGTAACAGAATAATGCTGAGTTAGATCTAAACTTGGTCTATTCACTTCACAAAGATACAATTGAAATTTTTTATGTACTGCTCTACTTCTTTTCAATAGCTCTCAGAAGCAAATGATTCTTTTAGGTATATACAATCCATTGCTCTTTCTTGACAAAGAATTTATGATAAATCCATGTGAATTGTTTGGTTGTCTCTCAATGGCATTTGAAAGTATTTGTAACCTATATGTTACCCTTCACCCTGGTTCTACTTGAAAGACTGCTGATGTGGAACAATTTTGATAGGACATTATCTATTATTTTATATGACTTAATAAGTCAACAATGATGCATTAAATAATGCAAACAGTCTCAGTTGCTTATATATGTGTGTGTGTGTGTGTATGCCTAGAGGGTTTTCCTTGGGGGTCAGCTGAATCTGGCTTAAGTAACCCAAGTTTGGCTCTGGGCTGAATATTGGGTATAGATCTGCTTCATGCTCCTTTATTTTAGTATCAGTGACTAATCTAAGGTATGTTCTTCTGATGATGGATCACAGAATTGCAAGAGCCAAGACAAGTAATGAGGTTACACTTAAAGCCTATGCTAAATTTACATCTTCTGTTAGATCATTGGATAAAATAAGTCACATGGCCATGAACAGTATCAATGGCAAAAAGAATTATATACACTCTAGAAAGAGGTATCCTAAAGCAATATAACAAAAGTACTTGAAGTTATAATTTGAAGAAGTCTGTGAACATATATAGACAAAATATATTTAAATATAAAAATAAATACATACATATTTACAGGAATGATATATATCTTGCTAAAGGACATATATTCTTTTTCCCCCAGAAACTTTTTATTTAAATAATATAAGTTTCATACATTTCATAATTACAATTTTAGGAACATGATGATTCTTCCCATCCTCCCACCCACTCTCCCACACCCCTCTACTTCCTCCCTCTCTTATTACCACTATTATTTTTTTTAACTAAGATCTATTTTCAATTAACTTTCTACACATGTGATTAACTCTATGGTAGGTAAAGAGTTCAACAAATAGTATATAAAAAAAAAAACCCTGTTCCTCAAGTGGAGACAAGGGTTGTTCAAAGTCACTGCTTCTCAAAGTGTCAATTTCATTTCTACAGATTGCCTTTTAGGTGCTCTATTAGTTATCACAGGTCAGGGAGAACATATAGTATTTGTCCCATGGGACTGACTTATTTCATTAAGTATAATGTTTTCTAGTTTCATCCATTTTGTTGCAAATGACCAGATTTTTTTTTAAAAGATTTATTTTATTTATTTGAAAGAGTTACAGAGAGAGGTAGAGACAGAGAGAGAGGTCTTCTATCCGCTGGTTCTTTCCCCAGATGGCCGCAATGGCCAGAGCTGTGCCAATCCAAAGCCAGGAGCCAGTAGCTTCTTCTGGGTCTCCCACGTGGGTTCAGGGACCCAAGCACTTGGGCCATCCTCTACTGCTTTCCCAGGCCACAGCAAAAAGTTGGATTGGAAGAGGAGCAGCTGGGACTAGAACCAGAGCCCCCATGGGATGCCAGCGCTTCAGGACAGGGCTTTAACCCACTGTGCCACAGCACTGGCCCCCTTTTTTTTCACTACTGTGTATTATTCCAAGATGTACATATCCCATAATTACTTTATCCAGTCTCGAGTTGACAGGCATTCAGATTGACTCCATATCTTAGTTATTGTGGATTGAGCTGCAATATATATGGGGGTGCAGATAATTCTTTCATATGCAAATTTCATTTCCCTTGGGTAACTTCCCAGGAATGAGATGGCTGGGTCATATGGTGGGTTTATTTTCATTTCTGAGTTATCTCCATATTGTCTGTCATAGGGGCTGTTAAATTTATATTCCCACCAAGTGGATTAGAGTACCTTTTTTCCCACCCCCCCCCCCCAACATTTGTTGATTTTTGATTTCTGTATCAGCCGTTCTAACAGGGGTGAGGTGAAACCTTATTTTTTTAAATTTTTATTTATTTATTTATTTTTTGACAGGCAGAGTGGACAGTGAGAGAGAGAGACAGAGAGAAAGGTCTTCCTTTGCCGTTGGTTCACCCTCCAATGGCCGCCGTGGCCGGTGCACTACATTGATCTGAAGGCAGGAGCCAGGTGCTTCTCCTGGTCTCCCATGAGGTGCAGGGCCCAAGCACTTGGGCCATCCTCCACTGTGCTCCTGGGCCACAGCAGAGAGCTGGCCTGGAAGAGGGGCAACTGGGACAGAATCTGGTGCCCTGACCGGGACTAGAACCCAGTGTGCTGGTGCCGCAAGGCGGAGGATTAGCCTAGTGAGCTGTGGCGCCGGCCCCATTTTGGTTTTGTTTTGCATTTCTCTGACAGCTAGTGATCCTGAACATTTTTTCATGTGTCTGTTGGCCATTTGATTTCTTCTTTTGAAAAAATGCCTGCTTAAGTCCTTCACCCATTTAAAAAATTATTTATTTGTTTTCATGAATTTCATAAATAAAACTTTAGGAACATAGTAATTCTTCCCACTGTACATGCCCTCCAACCCATACTCCTACCCCTATTCCTCTTTCCTCCCCTGTTCCCAGTCTGGTTTTTACTAAGATCTATTTTCATTTAATTTTATACAAAGAAGATTAACTATATTCTAGGTAAAGAGTTCAACACTTTGTATGAGGAAGAAAAAAAGAAAGAAAGAAAAAATTTAAAAAAAGCATAAAAAAACTGTTCCTCAACACTCCAGACAAGGGCAGTTCGTAGTCATTGCATCTTTAAGGTACCTTCATGTTTTTTTTAGAAACCTAATTATCTTTAAAGAAGTTCCCAAGAATGATACATCTACACAGCTCACTTGGCTAATCCCCTGCCTGCGGCGCTGGTACCCTGGGTTCTAGTACCGGTTGGGGTGCTGGATTCTGTCCCAGTTGCTCCTCTTCCAGTCCAGCTCTCTGCTGTGGAGGATGGCCCAAGTCCTTGGGCCCTGCACTCGCATGGGAGACCAGGAGGAAACACCTGGCTCCTGGCTTTGGATTCATGCAGCGTGCCGGCTGTAGTGGCCGTTTGGGGGGGGGGGGTGAACCAATGGAAGGAAGACCTTTCTCTCTGTCTCTCTCTCTCTAACTCTGCCTGTCAAAAAAAAAAAAGTGATACATCTTTTGTGAGCACTTAGACATAGCTATAACTTATGAGACATAAGAGTATCTTCTACTTAATACTCTAAAATGAAGTATATCTTTGAGAACACATTTTACTGTCTATTTTCCTAATTCAACTCTTTGAAGACAGAGGTACTGCGTGGGATGTTAGCACACTGACTCCTGTTGTTAATTTAACAATTAACACTTATGTATGATGTCAGTGATTACCCAAGACTTTTGATAAGAGCTGTCTAGACTATGGAAACCTTTTGGACACACAGTCTCCCTGATGTTTCAACAAGGCAATAGGCAAAGTGGAAACTCTCTCCTCCCTTCAGAGAATAGTACATCCTTCTTTGATGACCACTTCTTTCCAGTGTGGTCTCACCCACAGAGATCCTTCATGTAGGACATTTTTTTTGCCACAGTGTCTTGGCTTTCCATGCCTGAAATGTTCTCAGGGGCTTTTCAGCCTGACCAGAATGCTTTAAGGGCTGATTCTGAGGTCAGAGTGCAACTTAACGTGATTGTCATTCTATGAGTCTGTTGTATAGTTTGCAAATATTTTCTCCCATTCTGTCAGTTGCCTCTTCATTTTGCAGATTGTTTCTTTTTCAGTGTAGAAGCTTCTGAATTTGATGTAATCCCATTTGTTGAGCATTTGCTCCTTTTTAATTCTATCTAGTATTACCAAATGCTTAGTCCTATTTATATGATCACTATAATACTTGATCCTATCTATGTGATCACTTTATCACTTAATCCTATCCATATGATCTCTAAAACACTTAAAACACTACTTTTATCACCCAGATTAAGGAGATTTGGGGTCCCATGGCAACTTTTTAAGCTGTACTCTTAGAAATAATTCCATAGGAATATATGCAGAGCTATACTGCTTTATATTTACAAGCTTCATACATTTCACAATTATAAATTTAGGAGCATGGTGATTCTTCCCTGCATGCATGCTTTCTCAACCCACTCCCACTATCCCCCTCCCTCTTCCCTCTCTTATTCTAACTCTTATTTTTAACTAAGATCTATTTTCAATTAACTTTATACACATATGATTAACTCTATGTTAAGTAAAGAGTTTAATGTTTAGTATGAAAGAAAAAGAGATGAGTAAAATAAGATAAAATCAAAGAAATGAAAAGAATAAAAAAAAAACAAAGCTGCTACTCAACAGTGAAGGCAATGGCTGTTCAAAATCATTGCCTTGCAAAGTACCAATTTCACTTCTATAGGTTGTCTTTTAGATGCTCTATTGGTTATCACAGGTCAGGGAAAACATTTTGTCTTTTTGGTAATGGCTTATTTCATTAAGTATGATGTTTTCCAGATTCATCCAATTTGTTGCAAATGACCAGATTTGTTTTTTTTCTTTTTCTTTACTGCTGTGTAGTATTCCATGGTGTACATATCCCATAGTTTCTTTATCCAGTCTTTAATTGATGGGCATTTTGTTGATTCCATGTCTTTGCTATTGTGAATTGAGCTGTGATAAACATGGAAGTATAGATAACTCTTCCATATGTTTATTTCATTTCCCTTGGGAAAATTCCCAGGAGTGGGTTGGCTGCTTATTATGGTAACTTTATATTCAGCTTTCTGAGGTATCTCTATACAGTCTTCCATAGTGACTGTACCAGTTTACATTCCCTCCATCAACAGTGGGTTAGGGTACCTTTTCCTCCATATCCTTGCCAGCATTTGTTGTTTGTTGATTTCTGTATGTAACCATTCTAATGCGAGTGAGGTGAAACCTCATTGTGGTTTTGATTTGCATTTCCCTGATGTATAGTGATCCTTAGCATTTTTTCTTGTGTCTGTTCAATTGGCTAGTATTTTGTTGAGGGTTTTTGTGTCTATGTTCATCAGGGAACTTTGTCTTTAGTTCTCTTTCTCTGTTGTGTCTTTTTCAAGTTTAAGAATTAAGATGATGCTGGCTTCAAAGAAAGAATTTTGAAGGATTCTCTTGTTTTCAATTATTTTAATAGCTTAAGAAGTATTGGAGTTATTTCTTCCTTAAATGTCTGGGAGAATTCAGCAGTGAAGCCATCCACTCGTGGGCTTTTCTTTGTTGGGAGAGTCATTATTACTGATTTAATTTCCATTTTGGTTATGGGTCGGTTTAGGTTTTCTGTGTCTTCATGGCTCAATTTAGGTAGGTTGTATCTATTCATTTATTCTAGGTTCCCTGATTCATTGGCATACATCTCTTTGTAATAATTTCTGATGATTCTTTTTATTTCTATGGTGTATGTTGTTACATTGCCTTTTACATCTCTAATTTTATTAATTTGGGTCTTCTCTTTTTGGTTAGATGGGTCAAATATATCAGTTTTGTTTATTTTTTTTAAACAGCTCTTGGTATTGCTGATCATTTTTATTTTTTTGTTTCAATTTTGTTCATTTCTTCTCTAATTTTAATTTTTCTTTCTCCTACTGGTTTTAGGTTTGGTTTGCTGTTGTTTTTCTAGGTCCTTGAGATACACTGATAGCTCATTTATTTGGTGACTTTCTAATTTCTTGATGTAAGCACCAATTGCTATAAACTTTGTTCTTAACACTGCTTTGCTGTATCCCATAAATTTTGATATATTGTATTGTTATCTTCAATGTTGTTTCTAGAAATTTTTTAATTTCCTTCTGATTTCTTCTATGGCTCACTTTTCATTCAGGAGCATGTTGTTCTATCTCCATGTGTTTGCATATATTCTAGAGATTCCTGAGTTGTTGTTTTCCAGGTTCATTCCATTGTGGTCAGAAAAGATGCATGGTATGATTTTGATTTTTTTTTTAATTTGCTGAGACTTGCTTTTTGGCCTGGCATGTGGTCTATCCTAGAGAAAGTTTCAGGCACTGCTGAGAAGAATGTGTATTCCACAACTGTAGGATGGAAAGTTTTGTTTATATCTGTTAGTTCCATTTGGTCTATAGTGTCAATTAACTCTGTTGTTTCCTTGCTGACTTTCTGTCTGCTTGGTTTTCCTTTGCTGAAAGTGGGGTATTGAAGTGACCCATTACTATTGTATTGGAGTCTATATCTCCCTTAAGATCTATTAACATTTTTTAAAATAGCCTGGTGCCATGTAATAAGGTGCATGTATGTTTATAATAGTCACATCTTCCTGTTGAATTAATCCCTTAATCATTAGATAGTGCCCTTCTTTGTCTCTTTTAACAGTTTTTGTGTAAAAGTCTGTTTTACATATATTAGGATGGCTACACCAGCTATTTTTTTGGTTTATGTTAGCATGGAATGACATTTTTATGCTTTCACTTTCAGTCTGCAGGCATCTTTGTTGGTGAGATGTGTTTCTTGCTGGCAGCAAATAGATGGGTTTTGTTTTTTAATCCATTCAACCAGTATGTATCTTTTAACTGGAGAGTTGAGGGCATTTACATTTAAGGTGACTATTGATAAGTAATGACTTTGCCCTGCCCTTTTTCCAAAAATATTTCTATCGTTTACTTTGGATTTCCTTTGTACTTTTACTGGGAGGTTTTCTGCCTTCACCTTCTTTTATATTGATGATCCTGTTTCTCTCTTTCTCTCTCTCTCTCTCTCTCTCTCTTTCTTTCTTTCTTTTTTTTTTTTGACAGGCAGAGTGGACATTGAGAGAGAGAGAGAGAGAAACAGAGAGAAAGGTCTTCCTTTTGCCATTGGTTCACCCTCCAATGGCCGCTGCAGCTGGCGTGCTGCGGCTGGCGCATCGCGCTGATCTGAAGCCAGGAGCCAGGTGCTTCTCCTGGTCTCCCATGGGGTACAGGGCCCAAGCACTTGGGCCATCCTCCACTGCACTCCCAGGCCACAGCAGAGAGCTGGCCTGGAAGAGGGGCAACCAGGACAGAATCTGGTGCCCCGACCGGGACTAGAACCTGGTGTGCTGGCGCCACAAGGCAGAGGATTAGCCTATTGAGCCGCAGCGCCAGCCAACTGTTTTTCTGTTTCTGTATGTAGCACATCTCTAAGCGTCTTTTGTAAGGCTGGTTGAGTGGTGGCAAATTCTTTCAATATACGTTTGTTTTGGAAGGTCTGTATTTCACCTTCACTCATAAATGAGAGCTTTGCAGGGTATAGTATTCCGAGTTGACAGTTTTTTTCTCTTAAGACTTGGAATATATCTCAGCATTCTCTCCCAGCCTGTAGAGTTTCTGATGAGAAGTTTTCTGTGAGTCTAGTTGGAGATCCTGTAAAAGTAATCTGGTGTTTCCCTCATGCACATTTTCAAATCTTTTCTTTATATTTTACTGTTGAGAATTTCACTACAATGTATTGTGGTGAAGATCTTTTCTGGTCCTTCTGGTAGGAATTCTATGTGCTTCCTATACTTGGAAGTCCCTTTCTTTCTGCAAATTAAGGAAGTTTTCTGTTATTATTTCAGTAAAATGGCCTTCTAATCCATTCTGTGTTTCCACACCATCAGTAACTCTGAAGATCTGTATGTTGGGTTGTTTGATACTATGTCATAGATCGCCTACAGTGTTTTTAGTTTTCTTTTAAAGATTTATTTATTTTTTTGAAAGAGTTACACAGGGAAGGAGAGGCAGAGAGAGAGAGAGAGAGGTCTTTCATCCACTGGTTCAATTCCCAATTGGCTGCAGTGGCTGGAGCTGCACCAATCTGAAGCCAGGAGCCAGGAATGTTTTCCAGGTCTCTCATGTGGGTGCAGGGGCCCAAGGACTTGGTCCAATTTCCACTGCTTTCGCAGGCCACAGTAGAGAGCTGGATCAGAAGTGGAGCAGCCGGGTTTCAAACCTGTACCCATATGGAATGCCAGCACTGCAGGTGTCTGCTTTACCTGCTACACCACAGCACCAGCTCTAGTGTTTTTAGTTTTCTTATTCCTTCTTCTTCTTTATTTTTTGGTGACTGTAAAATTTTCAGTTTTTTGTCTTCTAACTTGGAATTCTTTCTTCTGCTTCAAGGAATCTGTTGTTAATGCTTTCCACTGTATTTTTAATTTGTTCTATTGAATTCTTCATTTCCAAGATTTCATTTTGATTTCTCTTTAAGATCTCAATTGCAAGGGAGAAATTTTCTTTCATGTCATATACAAATTTCATTAGTTCATGGATTTGCTTCTGTTTACTTCTTTTTTTTTTTTTTTGACAGGCAGAGTGGATAGTGAGAGAGAGAGAGAGACAGAGAGAAAGGTCTTCCTTTTTACCATTGGTTCACCCTCCAGTGGCCACCACAGCTGGCGTGCTGCGGCCGGCGCACCGCACCTATCCGAAGGCAGGAACCAGGTGCTTCTCCTGGTCTCCCATGCAGGTGCAGGGCCCAAGCACTTGGGCCATCCTCCACTGCACTCCCAGGCCACAGCAGAGAGCTGGCCTGGAAGAGGGGCAACCGGGACAGAATCCGGTGCCCCAACCAGTACTAAAACCTGGTGTGCTGGTGCAGCAAGGTGGAGGATTATCCTAGTGAGCCACGGCACCAGCCCTTCTGTATACTTCTAAGTAATCCTACAATCTATTTTTTAAAATTCCATTTGTGTCATTTCTTCAATCTCTTAACTTCACATTCTAGTATTGAAGTGTTCTGTTCTTTTGTGGGCATCATTTTGTCTTCCTTATTCCTGTTTGGTAAGTTATGGTGTTTATTATTCATCATTTGTAGAGATATTTTTATTTCTTTTTTGTTTTGTTTTGTTTTGTTTTGTTTTTTTTTTCCCCTGTTTTGGCTTTTATCTTTGGACTGTACCTCTGTGGCTTAGTGGAGTTTCCACTTCTTCAGTGAATATCTAGAGGCATGTGGTGGGTGTGGCCAGGGAGCTCTGTTCAGTGCTCCAGTTTGAAGGGAGTTTACAAGGTGACACCCATGTTGGAGTGGTAAATTTCCCATTTTTTTTGTCAGAGTGTAGTTTTGTTTTGCTCTGTTGGCCTTGCTTCACATTCACCTCCTCTCCTCAAAGGAGACCAGAGCCAGGGTGCAAGCCTCAATGGGTACAATATTTATTTGTGCTGCTGTAAGAACTACACAAAGGAGCTGTATGGCCATCAGTGTAAGTACAAATACTGTAGCAGTGACCATCACCAGGGAATGAGGGAGCTTTGAGCATGTAGAGCCTCCCACAGTGACTGGCCAAATTCTCATCCACACCCTGAGCACTGCCACATAGTTACAGTGCTTTCATAGTTTTTGTACAGAAGCCTTCCTACAATCATGAGCACCAAGCCCCCGTCAGTTCTCCCAGCCCGACTCAGGCATCTGTGCTCGGCTCATTGCTGGGCATGCAGACACGAGCTGCTGCAACTGTTATTTATGTCCAAAATGGTGCTCACCCTCTCTAGGCTTGTTACAGGATGCTAGTGCAGGATGACTGGGGGAGAGAAATGTGTCCCCTTTTTTTCTTCTCTAGTTTGGCATGTACACTCTTCTCCACAGGTCTCTAATTTGGATTCCCACCAAGATCTTCCTGCAGCTTTATTGCCAGTGGCTTGGGTTGCTTCAGACTCATCTCACTCTCCAGAGCTGGTGATGAATTTCTTGGCTACTAGGGTCCTGGGTTGTGTACTTCAACACTCTCCAGATAGGTCCACATTGTCCCTCTAATTTGTGTGAATATTCCTCTGCATTTTCTCCCTAAATCTTTCCTGAGATTACATTCTCTTTACTTTTTTGAACTATTTTCTCCTAGACTAGAGTAGTAAGCTCCCTCCCTATTCTGATATCTTCCCAACAGGCTCTCAATGGAGTCTTTTGGATCCTCATTCATATAGAATCCTGTCATCTGCAAAAAGGAATAGTTTGAATTCCTCCTTCCAAATTTGTATCCCTTTAATTTCTTTTTCTTAACTGATGGCTCTGGCTAAAACATCCAGGACTATATTGAATAGCAATGGTGAGAATGGACATCCTTATATAATTGTGAATCTCAGTGGTAATTCTTCCAAATTTTCCCCATTGAATAGGACACTGGCAATGGATTTGTCACAAATTTCCTTGATTGTGCTGAGGATAATCCTTCTCTACACAATTTGCTTAGAGTGTTCATCAAGAAAGTGTGTTATATTTTATCAAATGCTTTCTCTGCATTTATTGAGATAATCATATGGTTTTTTATGTTATAGCATAGATGCAGTTATGTACTTTTTCTTTTTTTAAAGAAAGCTTTTATTTAATAAATACAAATTTCATATGTACAGTTTTAGGAATATAGCAGTTCTTCCCCCCATACCCACCCTCCCACCATCACTCCCTACCCACCTCCTACCCCCTCTCCCATCCCACTCTTCATTAAGATTCATTTTTAATTCTCTTTAAATATGGAAGACCTACTCTCTACTAAGTAAAGATTTCAACAGTTTGCACCTACAGACACACAAAATATAACGTACTGTTTGAAGACAAGTTTTACCATTAATTCTCATAGTACAGCACATTAAGGACAGAGGTCCTACATGGGGAGTAAGTGCATAGTGACTCCTGTTGTTGATTTAACAATTTACACTCTTATTTTTCATGTCAGTGATCAGCTGAGGATTTTGTCATGAGCTGCCAAGGCAAGCCTTTTGAATCCACAAACTCTGCCTGTATTTAGACAGGGCCATAAGCAAAGTAGAAGCTTTATCCTCCCTTCAGAGAAAAGTATCACCTTCTTTGATTGCCCCTTCTTTCCACTGAAATCTCACTCACAGAAATCCTTCATGTAGATAATTTTTTGCCACAGTGTCTTGGCTTTCTATGCCTGAAATGCTCTCATGGACTTTTTAGCCAGATCCAAATGCTTAGGGGCTGATTCTGAGGCCAGAATGCTGTTTAGGGCATTTGTCATTCTTTGAGTCTGCTGTGTGGCCTGCTTTCCATGTTAGATCTTTCTCTTTTTTTATTTCTATCTAGTTATTACCCGAAAATTGGTCTTATTTATGTGATCCCTTTGACACTTATTCCTATCTTTATGATTAGTTACACACTTAAAATGATCACTTTAACTAGTAAGATGGCATTAGTACCACCCAGCTTAATGGGATTTGGAGTCCTGTGGCAAGCTTTTAGCTTTACCCTTAGGGGTAAGTACCGAACTGAAAAATCTCCTCCCTCTCTTTTCCCACTATTATTTTTTTGCTGGGATCTGTTTTCAATTGGATTTAAACACCTATGAATAATTCTGTGTTAAGAAAAGAGTTCAACCAATAGTATTAAGTAGAAAAATAAAATAGTAAAAAAACCTAAAATAATAAACTCTTCCTCAACAGTCAAGACAAGGGCTGATCAAGTCATTGCTTCTCATAGTGTTCATTTCACTTCTATAGGTTTCTTCTTACGTGCTCTGTTAGTTGTCACAAATCAGGAAGAACCTATTATATTTGTCCATTTGGAACTGGCTTATTTCACTCAGTAGGATGTTTTCCAGATTAAGCCATTTTGTTGCAAATGACCGGATTTCATTTTTTTTAACACTGTGTAGTATCCCATAGAGTACATATCCCATAATTTCTTTAACCAATCTTCTGTTGGAATGCATTTAGGTTGATTCCATGTCTTATCGATTGTGAATTGAGCTGCAATAAACATGGAGGTGCAGATAGCTCTTTTATTTGACGGTATTATTTCCCTTGGGTATATTCCAAAAAATGGTTGTATGGTAGGACTATATTCAGATTTCTGAGTTATCTCCAAACTGTCTTCCATAGTTGCTTTCCCAGTTTGCATTCCCACCATCAGTAGATTAGGGTACCTTTTTCCTCACATCCTCACTAGCATTTGTTGTTTGTTGATTTCCTTATGAAAGCCATTCTAACTGGGGTGAGGTGAAACTTCATTGCGGTTTTGATTTGCATTTCCCTGATGGTTAGTGATTCTGAACATTTTTTCATGTGTCTGTTGGCCATTGGGATTTCATCTTTTGGAAAATGTCTGTTTAAGTCCCTTGCCAATCTCTTAATGGGGTTGCTTGTTTTGTTGTTGTGGAGTTTCTTGATCTCTTTGTAGATTCTGGTTATTAATCCTTTATCAGTTGTATAGTGTGCAAATAATTTCTCCCATTCTGTCAGTTGCCTCTTCACTTTCTTGAATGTTTCTTTTGCAGTATAGAAACTTCTCATTTTGATGTAATCCCAAATGTTAATTTTGGCTTTGACTGCCTGTGCCTCTGGTGTCCTTTCTAAGAAGTCTTTGCCTGTGCTAAATCTTGCAGGGTTTCTCCAATATTCTCTAATAATTTGATGGTGTTGGGTCATAGATTTAGATCTTTAATCCATGTTGTGTGGATTTTTGTGTAAGGTGTAAGGTAGGGGTCTTGCTTCATCCTTCTGCATGTGGAAATCCAGTTTTCCTAACACCAAGTTTTGAAGAAACTGTCCTTGCTCCAGAGATTAGATTTAACTCCTTGATCAAATATAAGTTGGCTGTAGATGTTTGTATTGATTTCTGGTGTTTCTATTCTGTTCCATTTGCCTATCCATCTGCTTTTGTACAAGTTCCAGGCTGTTTTGATTATAACTGCCCTGTAGTGTGTCTTGAAATACGGTATTGTGATGCCTCCAGTTTTGTTTTTGTTGTATGATTGCTTTATAAATTTTTCTAAATCTGAGAATATTGTCTTTGGTATTTTGAGTGGAATCACATTGAATCTGTAAATTGCTTTCAAAGAATGAATATTTTGATGATATTGATTCTTCCAATCCATGAACATGGAATATTTTTCCATTTTTTGTATCTTTTTCTATTTCTTTTTTTTTTTAATTTATTTGACAGGTAGAGTTATAGACAGTGAGAGAGACAGGGAGAAAGGTCTTCCTTCCATTGGTTCACTCCCCAAATGGTCGCTATGGCCTGCACTGCACCAATCTGAAGCCGGGAACCAAGTGCTTCTTCCTGGTCTTCCATGCAGGTTCAGGGGCCCAAGCACCTGGGCCATCCTCCACTGTCCTCCCAGGCCACAGTAGAGAGCTGGACTGGAAGAGGAGCAGCCAGGACTAGAACCCAGTGCCCATATGGGATACTGGCACTGTGGGCAGAGGATTAAACAAGTGAACCACAGCACTGGCCCCTCTTCTATTTCTTTCTTAATGTTTTGTAATTCTCATCATAGAGATCTTTGACAACCTTGGTTAAATTTATTCCAAGGTATTTGAATTTTTTGTAGCTATTGTGAATGGGATTGATTATAGAAATTCTTTCTCAGCCATGGCATTGTCTGTCTATACAAAGGCTGTTGATTCTTGTGTATTTATTTTTATGCTTTACCATACTCTTCTGTGAGTTCCAATAGTCTCTTTGTGGAATTTTTGGATCTCTCTATATAGAATTATGTCATCTGCAAATTGGGATAATTTGATTTCATCCTTTCCAATTTGTATCACTTTGGTTTCTTTTTCTTGGCTAATGGCTCTGGGTAAAACTTCCATGATTATATTGAATAACAATGGTGAAAGAGAGCATCCATGTCTGGTACCAGATCTCAGTGGTAATGCTTCCAAATTTGCCCCAATCAATATGATGCTAGCCATGTGTTTGTCATAAATTGCCTTTATTGTGTTGAGGAAATTTCCTTTTATACCCAATTTTCTTAGAGTTTTCTTCATGAAAGGGTATTGTATTTTGACAAAGTCTTTCTCTGTATCTATTGAAATAATCATATGGTTTTTGTTCAGCAGTTTGTTAATGTGATGTATCACATTGATTGATTTGTGAATGTTGAACCATCTCTGCATACTAGGGATAAATCCCACTTGGTCTGGGTGGATGATCTTTCTGATGTGTTGTTGGATTTGACTGGCTAGAATTTTATTGAGAATTTTTGCGTCTATGTTCATCAAGGAAATTGGTCTGTAATTTTCTTTCTCTGTTGCATCTTTTTCAGGTTTAGGAATTAAGGTGATTCTGGCTTCATAGAAAGAATTTGGGAGGATTCCCTCTTTTTCAATTGTTCTGAATAGTTTGAGAAGAAATGGAGTTAGTTCATCTTTAAACATCTGGTCAAATGCAGCAGTGAATTCATCCAGTCCTGGGCTTTTCTTTGTTTGGAGGGTCTTTATTACTGACTCATTTTCCATCTTGGATATGGGTCTATTTAGGTTGTCCATGTCTTCAAGTCTCAGTAGGTAGGTTGTATGTGTCCAGGAATTTATCCATTGCTTCTAGGTTTCCCAGTTGGCATACACTCTTTGTAGTAATTTCTGATGATTCTTTTTATTTCTGTGGTGTCTGCTGTTACATTCCCTTTTTCATCTCTAATTTTATTGATTTGGTTCTTCTTTCTCCCTTTTTTGGTTAGTTGGGCTAATGGTGTGTCAATTTTGTTTATTTTTTCAAAAAACCAGCTCTTCATTTTGCTGATGCTTGGTATATTTTTTTTGAATTCAATTTTGTTGATTTTTTTCTCTAATTTTAATTATTTCTTTTCTGCCACTAGTTTTGGGTTTGGATTGCTGTTATTTTTCTAGATCCTTAAGATACATTGATGGCTCATTTATTTGCTGCTTTTCTAATTTGTTGGTGTAGGCACCTTGCTATAATATTTCCTCTGAATACTGCTTTTGCTGTGTCCCATTTTTGACATGTTGTGTTGTCATCTTCATTTGTTTCCAGAAATTTTTTTACTTCTATTTTGATTTCTTCTATGATCAACTGTTCATTCAGGAGCATGTTGTTCAGTCTCCATGTGTTTGCACATGCTCTAGGGATTCCAGAGTTGCTAATTTCTGGCTACTTTCCATTTGGTTTGAGAAGATGAATGGTATGATTTTGATTTTTTTTAATTTGCTGAGACTTGCTTTATGGCTTAGTATGTGGTCAATCCTAGAGAAAGTTTCATGCACTGGTGAGAAGAATGTGTATTCTGCAACTATATGATGAAACATTCTGTAGATATCTGTTAAGGCCCATTTGGTCTATAGTGTCGATTAATCTAGTGTTTCCTTTTTGATTTTTCTCTCTGGTTTATCTGTCCATTGCTGAAAGTAGAGTGTTGAAGTCCCCCAATACTGTTGTATTGGAATCTAAGTCTCCCTTTAAATCCCTTAACATTTCTTTTAAATATCCAGGTGTCCTGTAATTAGGTGCATATACATTTATATTAGTTACATCTTCCTATTGAATTTATCCCTTAATCATTATATAGTGCCCTTCTTTGTCTCTTTTAACTGTTTTTGTGTTAAAGTCTATTTTGTCTGATATTAAGATTGCTGCAATAGCTCTTTCTTTTGATATCTGTTGGCATGGAATATCTTTTTCTACCTTTTCATTTTCAGTCTGTGTGTGTCTTTGTTGATGAGATGTATTTCTTGCTGGCAGCAAATACATGTTTTGTTTTTTTTTTTTAATACATTTGGACATTCCAAGTCTTTTATCTGGGGAGTTGAGACTGTTTACATTCAAGGTGATTATTGATAGGTAACAACTTGACCCAGCATTTTTCCATAAATATTCCTATTTTTACTTTGAATGTCCTTTGATCTTTTACTGAGAGATTTTCTTCCTTTACTTTCTTTCATATTGATGACCATGTTTCTGTGTGCAACACATCCTTAAGCATCTTTTGTAGCACTGGATGGGTGGTAACAAATTCTTTCAATTTCTGTTTGTTATGGAAGGTATTTATTTCACTTTCATTCACAAATGAGAGCTTTGCAAGGTGCAATATTTTGGGATGAGTTTTTTCTTAAGACTTGGACTATATCTCACCATTCTCTCCTAGCCTGTAGGGTTTCTGATGAAAATTCTACTATGAGACTAATCGGAGATCCTGTGAAAGTAATCTTACAGTTCTCTTGTGGACATTTTAAAATCTTCTCTTTATGTTTTTCTGTACTGAGTTTGATTACCATGTGTCATGGTGAGGATCTTTTCTGGTCATGTCTACTAGGAGTTATGTGTGCTTCCTGCACTTGGTGTCCCTTTCTTTCTCCAAACTAGGGAAATTTTCTTTTATTATTTCACTAAAAAGGTCTTCTAATCCTTTCTCTCTCTCCATGCCTTCAGGAACTCCCAGAACCTGTATATATTTTTTTAATGTATCCTATAGATTCCCAACAGTGTTTTTTTAGTTTTTTAATTTCCTCTTCTTGTCTTTAGTTTGAATATATACTTTCTTGTGCTTTGTCTTCTAAGTCAAATATTCTTCTACTTCACTCATTCTGTTGTTATGACTCTCCACTGCATTTTTTATTTGTTTTATTGAATTCTTCATTTAATTTTTATTTCTATTTAAGATCATAATTTCATGGGAGAAATTTTCTTTCATGTCCTGTACAGATTTCAGTAGTTCATGCATTTGTTTTTGATTACACCTATGTAATCTTATGATCAATTTATTGAATTCCATTTCTCACATTTCTTACATCTCATCATCTTCAAAATCTAGTATTGAAGTGTCATGTTCTTTTGCAGTCATATCATGTTGTCTTCCTTATTCTTGTGTCTTTGATTTGTGCATTTGTTGTTTGGCATTTGTGGAGATATTCATTGGTTTCTTCTTCTTCTTCTTCTTCTTCTTCTGCTTCTGCTTCTGCTTCTGCTTCTGCTTCTGCTTCTTCTTCCTCTTCCTCTTCCTCTTCTTCTTCCTCTTCTTCCTCTTCTTCTTCTTTTTCCTCCTCCTCCTCCTCCACCACCTCCTCCTCCTCCCCCCTTCCCCCACTCTATTGGCTTGTTACAGGATGCCATTGTAAAGTGATGGGGGAGAGAGAAAAGTGTCCATCTCATACTTTTTTTTTCTCCTCTAGTTTTGCTGGTACTCTTTCCCTCATGGGGCTCCAAGCCAGGTTCTCCCTAGGCTCTTCCTACAGCTTGTTCACCAGTGGCTTGGGCTGTTGTAGTCTGATCTAGCCTCACTTTCCAGCACTGGTCCGTAGGCACTAAGTTGCTGGAGTTCTGAGCCATGGGCACCCATGACCTCTACATAAGTCCAATCTGTCCCTCTAATTTTGGTAGTTTCCTCTGCCATTTTCTCCCTAACTCTTCCTGGAGACTACACTCTCCACTTTTTAAAAACTGTTCTCTTGGGCTAGAGCAGTAAACTCCCTCCCTACTCTGCCATCTTTGAACCTGTGACTCAGATGTCATCATATGATTTTTGTTCTTTGGTTTTTTCAAAGTCATGTGTCATATTGATTGATTTGTGAATGTTGAACCATTCCTGCAAACCAGGGATAAATCCCACTTGGTGTGACTAAAGCATCTTTCTGGTGTGTTGTTTGATTTTTTGGCTAGTTTTGTTGAGAATTTTTGCATCTGTGTTCATCATAGAAATTGGTCTGTAGTTCTTTTTCTCTGTTTTATCTTTTTCAGGTTTACAAGTTAATGTGATACTAGCTTCATAGAAAGAATTTTGGAGGATTATCTCCCTTTCAATTGTTTTGAATAACTTGAGAAGACTTGGCATTAGTTCTTTAAATGTCTGGTAGAATTCAGCAGAGAAGCCATCCAGAAGGACATATATTCAATAAAAGTGTCATAACCAAACATTTTAGGCATGTGGAAGTTGACTAAATATAATTAATTAAGAAGTGTTTATTTTTGAAAAAACCTGCAAGAATTTTTGGTAGAATTAGAGGAATATGTAACTTTTTTTTTAAAAAAAAGATTTGTTTATTTGGAAGTCAGAGTAACACAAAGAGATAAGGAAAGGCAGAGAGAGAGAGAGAGAGAGATCATCTTCAATCTGCTGGTTCACTCCCCAATTGGCCGCAATGGCTGGAGCTGCACCAATCTGAAACCAGGAGCCAGGAGGTTCCTCTGGGTCTTCCCATGAAGGTTCAGGGGCCCAAGGACCTGGGCCATCTTCTACTGCTTTCCCAGGCCATAGCAGAAAGCTGAATTGGAACTGGCACCCATATGGGATGCTGGCACTGCAGATAGCAGCTTTACCTGCTACACCACAGTGCTGGCCCCAGAATATGTATCTATTTTGTTTTGAGTCACTTCCATGCCTCCCCTCACTTAGGATAGTTAGTGACAATTGTAGTTTCATAAGGATGGTGCTGACCATGAACACCAGAATAGGTTCTCTTCCTGAGTAGGCAAACTTACCTGGGGCATAAATCCATTTCTCTGTCACTTAAAAGTGGCAGAATAGTAGGAAACAAATGGGAAAACCTACAGATTTGCTAGCCCATGGTTATGGTTGTATTTGGAGGAAGTGGTGGCTCATTTAGTGGGGAGATCTTGTAAGTGAGAGGATCCTAGACTTTCCACACATTCCTGGTCGAATGGGAAACTGTTGAATCATGCATAGGCATAGAGGAGACCAAAGTGAATCTTGTGGAGAATAACATCCAAGATATATTTGAAAACTGGCTAAACTTACACTGTGTTTCTCAATGTACACACAAGTTGATTAGCAGAGGGTTGAGTAATACCAGTAAACTTCTGTCTAAACATTAGCTTATCAGCAGGCTATAAATGATACATGGGTACTTCCTAATAAGTCAAGTTGGAAAATAATTTAAACATAGAATTTGAAAATCTGTGTAGAAATATCACCACCTGTACCTTATCTGGGACACTGATATTTTTGTTTATGTAATTTAAGTTGCAAAAAAACTTGTTGAAAAATATCAATAAGTAAAGGAATTTCCAAATGGCTACAAAATATTACCTGAAATGTTCATATTTCAACTAAATTAATAAGACTTTGAAATAAACAATGAAATGAAATACATATTTATAAAAACAAACAGCAAATGGACACAGAATTCGAATGGACTAATATTTTGAATTTATCAAAGTAAGGTATCAAAGCAGAAAAGATATCAGAGTGTTTGCTATAAATATGTTTGAAGAATTAGAAGAAGCCACATTCAAAGACATAAAGGAAAATATAATGACAATGACTGTACAAATAGAAAATCTAAACAGAAAATAGAAATTATAAAATATGAGGCAAATAAAAATTCTAGATTTGGAAAATAGAATAAGTGGAGTAAAAAATTCAGTAGGTGAGTTCAACAGAAAATTGAAGTCAGGAGAAATATCAGTGTACTTGACATTTTCTTATCTAAAGAGCAAATAAAAATAGGATTGAAGATAAATGATGAAAATCAAAGACTTACAGAATAATGTTGAACCTATGAACATACTTGTAGTTTCAAGGAGGAGTGACAAGAAAGAAAGGGGCAAAAAGATTTTTTTGAAAAGAATTAGTAGCCAAATTGGAATTAGCTTTCCAAATTTGATGAAAAAACCTTAATCTGTGTCTGAGTTCAGTGAACATCATGTATGATAAACATGAAAATATTTACATCTGTAGAAATGAAAATACTAACTTCTAAAAGCTACACAAAGATCAAAACCCTTGAAGCTGTTAGAGAGAAATGAATCATAATGTGTGGAGAAGAACAATATTATTAAAAACTGACTTCTCATGCAAGTGTGCATCTAGAAGGCAGGATAAGAAATATTCAAAGTGTTTGTAGAAAAGAAGAAAGTGCTCATAATACAAGAATAGTCAATCCAGAAAAGCTGTCTTTTAAAAAGGAATTCTAGGATGGAACCTGGACCTCTAACACTGACAAGACAGCCAATGTAAGAACTAACAAAAATTTCTGATGTGAGAGTTTGTGTTTTAAGAAAAATGAAGTATCTAAGAAGCTATGAAGTATTTTGCATTATACCATTGTGTTTGAGTTCTGACTCAGGTCAAAAAATAACTGGTATTGCATGATAATCAAATCATGGTATGTCTTTAAAAAAAAAAAAAGAAGCAGAATGAAGTCCTTCCTGGAAAAACAAAAGCAGAGCTTCCCTATAAGAAATTGAAAGGCTGTCCTTCAGGCTGAGAGGAAATAAAGACAGATGGTGATTCACTTCCTTAGAAAGGAATGAGAGGCAATGAATCCTTTAAATATGTGGGCAAATATAAAATACTATCCATTGTTTTCTCTATTCTTCTTTTAATATCTTTAACAACAGGGGCTGTTGGAAGCAATCTTTATAATGCTATGTATAAGGGATTTTTTTGCATGATACATATGATAATAATAGCACTAAAGTGAGCTGAGAAAGTGGTAATATGTTGAAGCAAAATTTCTATATTATTTATTATCATGAAGCAGAATATATGTTAAAGATACATATACTCATTAGAAAAACTTGAAAATAATTTTAAATATATAGCTGAAACATTAATAGAAGAAAGAGAAAGATCCAGCTATATCCTATCTTTGAGAAATACACTATATATTTAAAGACACAAAAATTTTGAAAATAAAAGAATGGAAAAAGAAAATAACAATTAAAGACATGGAGTGGCTTTACTAATATATAAAAATCAACTTTAAGAAAATAAATATTACTAGAGACAAAGAAGATGTTATAATAATGAAATTTTAAGTACCTGAGAAAAAAATAGCAATTATAAATATAAAAACAACAAACACCAGAGTCCCAATACATATAGTAAAGTCTGGCAGAACTACAGAATAAATAGATGATACAGCAGTTGAAAATTTCAATATTCTCTGCAAAATTAATCTCAAAGTATGTTTTCTGAATTAAAAACCCAATCAGCAATTACAATAGAAATAATATAGATTTTCCCAAGTATTTGGGAAACAGGCTTTTGGAAAAGTATGAATTAGTGAGTCAATGGGCACAAGGTAAATTGGAAAATATGCTTAACTGAATGGAGATTGAAACCTAACATCAAAATTTGTGGGATGTAACCAAGGTAACACTTAGAGGGAGCTTATATCTATAAATGCTTACATTAGAAAGGAAAGAAATCTACAACATCTTGTAAAAATCAATGGGCTAAGTTTTCAGTTCAAGGAGCTAGATAAAGAACAGCAAATCAAACCTCAAGTAAGTTGCAGAAAGGAAATAGTAAAAAACAGAGGAGAAATCAACAAATTAGAAATAAGAATAACTATATAGAAAATACTCAAAATCCAAAACTTTGCTCATTTAAAAGTCAACAAGATTTATAAACATTTAGCTACACTGACAAATCAAACAAAATTAAAATGTGATAAATCTTTGTACTAGCAATAAACCTTTTGCAAATAAATTGAAGGAAGTAATTCCACTCAAAAAAGAATCAAAGAATCAGAAAAGGTAGAGTCGGAATTTAGCCTCATGGTTTCGAAGCCCATGTCCCATATGCATGACTTGGCTCAGGCCTGGCTCTGGCTCCTGACTCCAGCATCTCATGAATGCATACCCTTGGAGGCAGGTGTGATGGCACACGTAATAGGGCTCCTGCCCATCATGTGGGTGACCTGTATTGAATTCTCAGCTCCTGACTCTGGCCCCAACACAGCCCTGGCAGTTGTGGCATCTGGAGAATGAATCAGTGGATTAAAGCTGTTTCTTTCCAGTAAACCTTAAAAATGACGTTTTTGTAAAAAATATAAAAGCTTTTTAGGAATAGATACAAATATAACAAAAGAAGTATGGGACTTATGCATTCAAACATTAAAAAACATCACTGAAATTACAGAAGATGTAAATTAATGGAAACACATATTTGGACTGCAAGACTCAGTGTTGTAAAGATGCTAATTCTTCCCCCACATGATCTATACATGTAGCAAAATCTATTTCAAAAATCCACCAGGTTTTTCTTTGGAGAATTTAACAAGCTCTTTCTAATGTTTATTTGGAAATGTAAAAAAACAAAAAAATTTTGAAAGATAAACATTTAGTAAAATATTTACACTAGAATGTATTAAATTTTCTATAAGGCTGAAATCATTGGACAGTGTGATAGTGGTATAAGGATAAATATAATTGCTTCTTGGCTTTTTGGCTAGGATCAAGTTAAGGATAAATGTAAAGGTAGGAGGAGACAGAGAGAGAAAGAGGGTGGGATGAAGGGAGGGAGGGGGGAGATATGGAGAGGAAGAGAAAGAGAGAGACTGAGACTGAGACTATTCCATTAGCTGGTTTATTCCTCAAATGCCCACAATAAGCAGGGAATTTGGCTAAGTCAAAAGTAGAGGATTTGGCCAAGTCAAAAGTAGGAGCCATGAACTCAATCTGTTTCTCTCATGTACATAAATACACATACTGGATCCATGAACTGACTGCTGCATCCCAGGACGACATTAGCAGAAAGCTAGAATCAGAGCAGATCTGGAGACTGGCACTGTGGTGCAGCAGGCTAAAGCCCTGGCCTACAGTTTGGCATACCTTATGGGGGCTGGTTGGAGTCTCAGCTGCTCTGCTTCTAATCCATCTCTCTGCTATGGCCTGGGAAAACAGTGGAAGATTATCCAAGTCTTTGGGCCTCTACACCCACATGGGAGACCTGGAAGAAGCTTCTGACTCCTGACATTGGATTAGTTCAGCTCTGGCCATCGTGGTCATTTGGGGAGTGAACCAGCAGATGGAAAATCTCTGTCTCTCTTTGGCTCTACCTCTTTCTATAACTCTGTCTTTCAAATAAATAATAAATAAATTTTTAAAAAAGAGCAGATCTAGGGCTTAAACACATGCACTTTTATGTGGGATGCAGGTATCCAAAGTGGCATCTTAAATGCTGTGCCAAATGCCTGCTTGGTGAATTGATCTTCAAAAAATGTGCAAACAGAATTCAATTGATGAAAGAAAAAACCTTTTCAACAATTTTTACTGAAACAATTGTATATCCATATATAAATATTAATCAGATCCATTCTTTAAACTGTACACATAAAACAATTCATAATAGGTCAGAAACCTAAGTGTAAGAACATAAACTGCAAAATTTCTGTAAGAAAGCATAAGATAAAATTTTTGTTATTTTTCATGACCAAAAGAGATCCTCACCATGACACGTTGTAATGAAACTCACAACAATGAAAGATAAAGAAAAGATTCTAAAATGTGCAAGAGAGAAATGTCAGATTACTCTCAGAGGATCTCCAGTTATACTCACAGCAGACTTTTCATCAGAAACCCTACAGGCTAGGAGGGAATGGCGAGACATAGTCCAGGTACTAAGAGAAAAACTACCTGCCCAGAATATTATATTCTGCAAAGCTCTCATTTGTGAATGAAGGTGAAATAAAGACATTTCATAGCAAACAGAAATTGAACGAATTTGTCACCACTCATCCAGGCCTACAAAAGATGCTTAAAGATGTGTTACACACAGAAACACAGAAACATGGCTATCAATATGAAAGAAGGTAAAGGAAGAAAACCTCCCATAAAAGATCACAGGAAGTTCAAAGCATATATTAGAAATATCTCTGGGAAAATGGCAAGGCAAAGTTACTACTTATCAATAGTCATATTGAATATTAATGGCCTCAACTCTCCAGTTAAAAGACACAGACTGACTGAATGGACTAAGGAACAAAACCCATCTATTTACTGCTTGCAAGAAACACATCTTTCCAACAAAGATGTATGCAGACTGAAAAGTGAAAGGTTGGAAAAAGATATTCCATGCCAACAGAAACCAAAAAAGAGCTGGTATAGCCATCTTTGTCGCTCCCCGTCTTCGTGGAGGAACGACACAGGACCCTGCGTTGTTCTTTCGTCTTCTCGGCCCTCCCCAGGTTTGCTGCTGGTTCTTCCCGGGTTGGCTGCTGGTTCTTTCCGGGTTGGCTGCTGGTCCTTCCCGGGTTGGCTACCGTCCCTTCCAACTCCGTGGAAGGGCGGTTCCCCCTGCCACTTTCCCCACTTCCACGGGGGAGCGGCACACCGCCGGCCGGCTCTCTCGGGGGCTGCACAGGTGTTATTCAGATAGATGTTCTTGGTGCATGTTGTCTCTCTCCTCCTTTATAGTCCTCTTCCACCAATCCCAACTCTGCTACCCACACGCCGAGTACGCTGCTCTCCTCCAATCAGGAGCAGGTCCTACAGTTTATTGGTTGAACTGGAGGCAGCTGTGTAGAAGCTGTTTCCTCCTCTCCCAGTGCCATATTGTGGGAGAGCAGATGCATAGAATAAGTCTTAATTCCAGTAACTTAGTCTAGTCCGAGTTGCTCCCAGTTGCTCCCCACAATCTTAATATCAGAAAAAATAAACTTTACCACAAAAACTGTTAAGAAAGACAAAGAGGGACACTATATAATGATTAAGGGATCATTTCAACAGGAAGACATAACTATGATAAATGTATATACACCTAATTGCATGGCACCATTTTATTTAAAAGATATGTTAAGGGACTTAAAGGGAGACTTAGACTCCAATACAATACTCCACTTTCAGAAATAGAGAGAAGATCAACAAGGAAACAGTAGATTTAAACGACACTATAGCCCAAATGGATCTAACAGATATCTACAGAACTTTTCATCCTACACTTAAAGAATTTACATTCTTCTCAACAGTACATGGAACCTTCTCTAGGATTGACCACATACTAGGCCATAAAGCAAGTCTCAGCAAATTCAAAAGAATTAGAAACATACCACGCAGCTTCTCAGACCACAGTGGAGTGAAGCTGGAAATTAGCAACTCAGGAATCTCTAGAGCATATGCAAACACATGGAGACTGAACAACATGCTCCTGAATGAACACTGGGTCATAGAAGAAATCAAAAGAGAAATCAAAAACTTTCTGGAAATAAATGAGGATAACAACACAACATAACAAAACGTATGGGATACAGCAAAAGAGTTAAGAGTAAAGTTTATATCAATAGGGGCCTACATCAAGAAATTGGAAAGTAACCAAATAAATGAACTTTCAATGCATCACAATGATCTAGAAAAACTACAGCAAACCAGACCCAATTCTATTAGGAAAAGAGAAATAATCAAAATCAGAGAAGAAATCAACAGGATTGAATCAAAAAAAATTTACAAAAGATCAGTCAAAGGAAGAGCTAACTCCAATTCTTCTCAAACTACTCAGAACAATGCAAAAAGAGGAAATCCTACCAAATCCCTTCTACAAAGCCAGCATCACCTTAATCCCTAAGCCGGAAAAAAATGCAGCATTGAAAGAGAATTACAGACCACTATCCCTGATGAACCTAGACGCAAAAATCCTCAATAAAATTCTTGCCAATAGAATGCAACAACACATCAGAAAGATCATCCACTCAGACCAAGTGGAATTTATCCCTGGTATGCAGGGATGGTTCAATATTCAAAAATCAATCAATGTGATACACCACATTAACAAACTGCAGAAGAAAAACCCATATGATTATCTAAATAGATGCAGAGAAAGCATTCGATAAACTATAACACCCTTTCATGATGAAAACTCTAATCAAATTGGGTATAGAAGGAACATTCCTCATTTCCACTGAGATCTGGAACCAGTCAGGGATGCCCACTCTCACGACTGCTATTCAATATAGTTCTGGAAGTTCTAGCCAGAGCTATTAGGCAAGAAAAAGAAATTAAAGGGATACAAATTGGGAAGGATGAACTCAAACTATCCCTCTTTGCAGGAGATATGATTGTTTATTTAGGAAATCCAAAGGACTCTACTAAGAGACTATTGGAACTCATAGAAGAGTTTGGCAAAGTAGCAGGGTATAAAATCAATGCACAAAAATCAACAGCCTTTGTATACACAGGCAATGCCACAGCTGAGCAAGAACTTCTAAGATCAATCCCATTCACAATAGCTACAAAAACAATCAAATACCTTGGAATAAATTCACCAAGGACCTTAAAGATCTCTACGATGAGAATTACAAAACCTTAAAGAAAGAAATAGAAGAGGATACCAAGAAATGGAAAAATCTTCCATGCTCATGGATTGGAAGAATTAATATCATCAAAATGTCCATTATCCAAAAAGCAATTTAAAGATTCAAAACAATACCAATCAAAATACCAAAGACATTCTTCTCAGATCTGGAAAAATTATGCTGAAATTCATATGGAGACACAGGAGACCTCGAATAGCTAAAGCAATCTTGTACAACAAAAACAAAGCTGGAGGCATCACAATACCAGTTTTCAGGACATAATACAGGGCAGTTGTGATAAAAATAGCATGGTACTGGTACAAAAACAGATGGATAGACCAATGGAACAGAATAGAAACACCAGAAATCAATCCAAACATCTACAGCCAACTTATATTTGATCAAGGATCTAAAACCAATTCCTGGAGCAAGGACAGTCTATCCAATAAATGGTGCTGGTAAAACTGGATTTCCACATGCAGAATCATGAAGCAAGACCTCTACCTTTCACCTGACACAAAAATCCACTCAACATTGATTAAAGTTCTAAATCTATGATCCAACAGCATCAAATTATTAGAGAGCATTGGAAAAACCCTGAAAGATATAGGCACAGGCAGACTTCTTGGAAAAGACCCCAGAGGCACAGGCATTCAAAGCCAAAATTAACAATTGGGATTGAATATAATTGAGAAGTTTCTGTACTTCAAAAAAAAAAAAAAGTCAGGAAAGTGAAGAGGTGAAAGAGTGAAAGAGGTGAGCGGAGAGAGAGAAACCCATGTCCATATTGGTCACTTTTTTTCTCTCTCTCTCTCTCCTAGTTAGCCTGGTGAACTTTTCCCCCTGGGGTCGTTCCCTCTAGTCTCCTCTTTCCGCTTGCCTACCGGTGTCTTGGGCTATTGAGGTTTAGCTCACCTTGCGTTTCAGCGCTGGTGTGTTGAGTCTGCCGCTGGTGTCCCGAACTGTGGGCTCCCATGTTCTCCACAAAGGTCCACTGTGAATCACTAGTTCCGGAAGAGTTTCTTCTGCTGATTCTTCCCCTACTCTTCCTTGAACCTGCAGTATCTCCACTTTTATTAAACTGTCTCTCCCCGGACTATCAGTTTGCTCCCTTCCTATTCCGCCATCTTGCTGCCAGCCGGAAGCATTTTGAGTTTGCCGACTTCTAGGTTGTTTAGGCAAGGTCATAGTCAAAGTGGAAGTTCTCTCCTCCCTTCAGAGAAAGGTACCTCCTTCTTTAATGGCCCGTTCTTTCCACTGGGATCTCACTCACAGAGATCTTTCATTTAGGTTTTTTTTTTTTCTGCCAGAGTGTCTTGGCTTTCCATGCCTAAAATACTCTCATGGGCTCTTCAGCCAGATCCGAATGCCTTAAGGGCTGATTCTGAGGCCAGAGTGCTGTTTAGGACATCTGCCATTCTAAGAGTCTGCTGTGTATCCTGCTTCCCATGTTCTCTCCTTTTTAATTCTATCAGTATTAGCAGACACTAGTCTTGTTTATGTGATCCCTTTGACTCTTAATCCTATATTATGGTCAATTGTGAACTGAAACTGATCACTTTGACTAGTGAGATGGCATTGGACAAGCCACCTTGATGAGATTGAATTGGAATACCCTGGCAGGTTTCTAACTCTACCATTTGGGGCAAATCCAGTTGAGCATGTCCCAATTATACATCTCCTCCCTCTCTTATTCCCACTCTTATATATAACAGGGATCACTTTTCAGTTAAATTTAAACACCTAAGAATAATTTTGTGTTAATTACAGAGTTCCACCAACAGTATTAAATAGAAACAAAAATTCGAAAAGGGATAAAGTATTAAGTTGTTCCACGAAAGTCAGGACAAGGGCTGATCAATCACTGTTTCTCATAGTGTCCATTTCACTTCAACAAGTTTCCCCTTTGGTGCTCAGATAGTTGTCACCGATCAGGCAGAACATATGATATTTGTCCCTATGGGACTGGCTTAATTCACTCAGCATGATGTTTTCCAAATTCCTCCATCTTGTTGCAAATGACCGGGTTTCGTTGTTTTTGACTGCTGTATAGTATTCAATAGAGTACATGTCCCATGATTTCTTTATCCGGTGTACTGTTGATGGGCATTTAGGTTGGTTCCAGGTCTTAGCTATTGTGAATTGAGCTGCAATAAACATTGAGGTGCAGACAGCTTGTTTGTTTGCCAATTTCATTTCCTTTGGGTAATTTCCAAGGAGTGGGATGGCTGGGTTGAATGGTAGGGTTATATTCAGGTTTCTGAGGAATCTCCAGACTGACTTCCATAATTGCTTAACCAATTTGCATTCCCACCAACAGTGGGTTAGTGTCCCTTTTTCCCCACATCCTCGCCAGCATCTGTTGTTGGTAGATTTCTGAATGTGAGCCATTCTAACCGGGGTGAGGTGAAACCTCATTGTGGTTTTGATTTGCATTTCCCTGATTGCTAGTGATCTTGAACATTTTTTCATGTGTCTGTTGGCCCTTTGGATTTCCTCTTTTGAAAAATGTCTACTGAGGTCCTTGGCCCATCTCTTAAGTGGGTTGTTTGTTTTGATGTTGTGGAGTTTCTTGATTTCTTTGTAGATTCTGGTTATCAACCCTTTAACAGTTGCATAGTTTGCAAATATGTTTTCCCATTCTGTTGGTCGCCTCTTCACTTTCCTGACTGTTTCTTTTGCAGTACAGAAACTTCTCAATTTGATGCAATCCCAAATGTTAATTTTGGCTTTGATTACCTGTACTTCTGTGGTGTTTTCCAAGAAGTCATTGCCAGTACCTGTATCTTGCAGGGTTTTTCCAATGCTCTCCAATAATTTGATGGTGTCAGGTCGTAGATTAAGTCTTTAATCCATGTTGAGTGGATTTTTGTGTCAGGTGAAAGGTAGAGGTCTTGCTTCATGATTCTGCATGTGGAAATCCAATTTTCCCAGCACCATTTATTGAATAGACTGTCCTTACTCCAGGGATTGGTTTTGGATCCTTGGTCAAATATGAGTTGGCTGTAGATGTTTGGGTTGATTTCTGGTGTTTCAATTCTGTTCCATTGGTCTATCCATCTGTTTCTGTACCAGTACCATGCTGTTTTGATTACAACTGCCCTGTATTATGTCCTGAAATCTGGTATTGTGATGCCTCCAGCTTTGTTTTTGTTGTACAAGATTGCTTTAGCTATTCGAGGTCTCCTGTGTCTCCATATGAATTTCAGCATCATTTTTTCCAGATCTGAGAAGAAAGACGGTGGATGTACAATGTAATACTTTATCCATTTTAGTATTTTTTTTTGTTCTAGTACCATTGGTTGAACTCTGTACTTAACACACAATTATTCTTAGGTGTTTAAATTTTAACTGAAAAGTGATCCCTGTTAGGAATTTGGAAAACATTATGCTGAGTGAAATAAGCCAATCCCAAAAAGACAAATACCATATGTTCCTCCTGATAGGTGACAACTAACTGAGCACCAAAAAGGAAACCTGGTAAAGTGAAATGAACACTATGAGAAACAGTGACTTGATCAGCCCTTGCCCTGACTCTTGATGAGCAACTTAATATGTTATCCCTCTTAGTATTTTTTTTTGTTTGTTCTACTTAATACCTTTGGTTGAATACTGTAATCAATACACAATTATTCTTAAGTGCTGAAACTTAACTGAAAAGTGATCCCTGTTAAATATAAGAGTGGGAATAAGAGAGGGAATAGATGTGTAATTCGGGACATGCTCAAGCTGACTTACCTCAAACAGTAGAGTTAGAAACATACCAGTGGATTCCAATTCAATCCCATCAAGGTGGCATGTACCAATGCCATCTCACTAGTCCAAGTGATCAATTTCTGTTCACAATTGATCACAATGATAGGACTAAGAACCAAAGGGATCACATAAACAAGAATAGTGTCTGCAAATACTAGCTGATAGAATAAAAAAGGGAGAGAACGATCCAACATGGGAAGTGAGATACACAGCAGACCCATAGAATGGCAGATGTCCTAAACAGCTCTCTGGCCTCAGAATCAGCCCTTAAGGCATGCGGATCTGGCTGAAAAGCCCATGAGAGTATTTCAGGCATGGAAAGCCAAGACACTCTGGGGAAAAAAAAAAAACCTAAATGAAAGTTCTCCTCGAGTGAGATCCCAGTGGAAAGAATGGGTCATCAAAGAAGGAGGTACCTTTCTCTGAAGGGAGGAGAGAACTTCCACTTTGACCATGGCCTTGTCTAAATATGATCAGAGTCGGTGAACTCAGGGGGCTTCCATAGCCTTGGCAGCTCATGACAAGAGCCTAGGGTGATGACTGATGCCATAAACAAGAGTGTCAATTTGTTAACAACAGGAGTCACTGTGCAGTTACTCCTCATGTAGGATCTTTGTCCTTAGTGTGCTGTACATTGAGATTCAATGCTATAACTAGTACTCAAACAGTATTTTCCAGTTTATGTTTCTGTGTGGGAGCAAACTGTTGAAATCTTTGCTTAATGTATGCTAAACTGATCTTCTGTATATAAAGAGACTCGAAAATTAATCTTGATGTGAATGGAAGGGGAGAGGGAGTGGGAAAGGGGAGGGTTGCGGGTGGGAGGGACGTTATGGGGGGGAAGCCATTGTAATCTATAAGCTGTACTTTGGAAATTTATATTCATTAAATAAAAGTTAAAAAAAAAGGCTTCCTTCCATATCCCTGGCAACTCATGACAAGAGCCTAGGGTGATTTCTGATGCCATAAGCAAGAGTTTCAATTTGTTAAGTCAACAACAGTAGTCACTGTGCACTTACTCCCTGTGTAGGATCTCTGTCCTTAATGTGTTGTTCAGTGTGAATTAATGCTATAACCCGTATTCAAACAGTACATTACACTTTGTGTGTCTATGTGGGTGCAAACTGTTGAAATCTTTACTTAATATACACTTAATTTATATTCTGTATATAAAGATAAATGAAAATGAATCTTGATGTGAATGGAATGGGAGAGGGAGTAGGAGATGGGAGGCTTGCAGGTGGGAGGGAGCTTATGGGGGGGGGAAGCCACTGTAATCCAAAATCTGTACTTTGGAAATTTATATTTATTAGATAAAAGTTAAAAAAATTTTGTTATTTTTTTTAAATGTGACAAAAACAAAGGACAAACTGATAAATTGGACTTCACTCAAAATGAAAATATTTTATGCTTTAAAAATCACTATTAAAATGAAAGCACAGGACATGGAGTAGGAGATAATACTTTTTTTAACTTTAAACAAATTTTTAGTATCCAAAGGTTGTCACATAATTGGATATTTCTATACTTTGTACACAAAGGAGAAAATACTTCTAAATCATGTATCTGATAAAAGGGATATTCAGAATGTATAAATAGCCCTTCCAACCTAATAATAAAACAACAAGAAAAAAACCTTTAAAAGTGGGAATAAGATTTTAACAGGCATCAAAGAAGACATGAAAATGACTAATAAAGACATCGAAAGATGACAACTTTTGGGAAAGGTAAATTACAACCACAATGACATTCCATTAGAGACCCAATAGTAATAGATATTATCTAAAAGTCTGACAACATCATGTTATATCCACTTTGGAAAAACATTATGGTAGTTTCCTGTCAAGTTACGCATGTAAATACCACAAAATACAGTATTTCCATTTCTTAGTATTTATTCAACAGGAATAAATGCATACAAGTGCTTGCACATAGCAGTGAATGTGGCATTATTTCTAACAGCTAAATTATGGAACATCTCTAATTGTTATTCAACTGGAATGTGTATGGGCAAAATGTGGTACATCCAAACAACAGAATACTATTCAGCAATAATAAGGAATGGAGCGTATTAGAAGCAACTACGTGAATGAATCTCAGAACCATAGTTAGTGGTTATGAAAGAAATAAGAACCAAAAGACCATATATGCCATATGATTCCATTTATGTAAAATGTCTAAAAAAGGGAAATTGATAGATACTGCTTTGGGCTGGCAGTAGGAGAGGGGATTGATTACATGTAATGCAAGGGAGGTGTTTGGGTATAAAGGAATGCATTGTGGTGATCATTCCATTATTGTATAAACTTACCAAAATTAAAAAAATTTCTTATTTTTTGATTTAAATTTATTGAATGTAATTTGTGATTACAATTCTAAGAACATGATGATATTCCCTTCCTCCTCTTTCCTATCTCCTTTTCTTTCTTTTTGATTTTTTAGTTTTTGAAATGACACCTTAAAAATTTACATCTCAGTAAAGAGGCTTAATATTTCACCAATTAAGAAATTTAACAAGTAAAAGCAAAAAGACGCTACTTTAGTTGAAATAGAGACAACAGCTATAAACAATATTTAAATGGAAAAATGACCATTTCACCCTATAGTAGTATAACATTCTTAACTATTGGCTTGATAAAGTTATAAAACAAAGTTTTCCATTTGCAGTTATACTGAGACACACAGACATTTATTTCTTTTTTGTTTGTTTTTAAAATTTTAACTCCCACATATAAGGGAGTACATGCGATAGTTTTCATTCTGAGTCTGGCTTATTTTACTCCAATGAATGTACTTCAGTTGTGTCCATTTTGCTTCAATTTCATTCTTTTTTATTGCTGAATAATATTCCATTGTGTGTGTGTGTGTGTATACATATCACATTTTCTATATCAATTAATCTTATGATGGACACCTCGGTTGAGTCCAAATTTTGGCTATTGTGAACAGTATAAACATGAACAGCTATAAACATGGTACAAATATCTCTTTGATACATTGTGGTCAAGTCTTTTGGTTATATACCCAGTAGTAGGATTGCTGGATCATATGGCAAGTTTATTTCTAGTTTTGAAAGAAATCACACTGTTTTCCACAGTGGATGTAGTGATTTACCTTCCTACAAACAGTGTACAATTGTTCCTGTTTCTTCACATCCTCGTCAGCATCTGTTACTTTCTGTTTTGGATTGTAGCCATTCTGACATGCGTGAAGTGATAACTCACTGTGGCTTTGATTTGCATTTCCTGATGACTAGTGATGTTGAACGTTTTTTCATGTATTTGTTGGTCATTTGTTTTTCTTCTTTTGAGAGATGTCTATTGAAGTCCTTTGCCCATTTTTAAACTAGATTTGTATTTTTCTTGTTGAGTTCTTTTTAAGTTGCTGATATATTCAGGATGTTAATCCTTTGTCAGATGGGTGTTTTGCAAAAATTTCCCATTCTGTTGGATGTCTCTTTACTCTAATGATCATTTTCTTTGCTGTGCAAAAGCTTCTGAGTTTGATATTGTCCCATTTGTTTAGTTTTGCTTTTGTTGCCTGTGCTTTGGGGGTTTTGTCCAAGAAGTCATACCCTACAGCAATGTCTTGGGGTGTTTCACCTACGTTTTCTTACAGCAACTTTATAGACTCAGGTCTTAAATTTAGGTCTTTGATCCTTCTTGAGTTGATTTTTGCATATAGTAAGAGTATAGATCTAATTTAATTCTTCTACCTGCATGTTTACATCCAGTTTTGCTAGCACCATTTCTTGAAGTGTGTATCTTTTACTCTACTGTATGTTCTGAACACTTTTGTCAAAAAAATCAGTTGGCTGTGTGTATTTGGATTAATTTCTGGGCTCTTTATTCTGTTCCATTGATCTATCTTTTGGTTTTTATGCCAGTACCAAGATGTTTTTTTAAAAACAGATATATTTTATTTATTTGACAGAGTCACAGAGATAGGTAGAGACAGAGAGGTCTTCCATTTGCTGGTTCACTCCCCAGATGGCCGCAACGGCTGGAGCTGTGCCAATCCAAAGCCAGGAACCAGTCGCTTCCTCCAGGTCTCCCACATGGGTGCAGGGGCCCAAGGACTTGGGCCATCTTTTATTGCTTTTCCAGGCCACAGCAGAGAGCTGGATCGGAATAGGAGTAGCCAGGACTAGGACTGGCACCCATATGGGATGCTGGCGCTTTAGTCCAGGGCTTTAACCCACAGCACCACAGAGCTGGCCCCAATCAAGCTTCTTTAATTACTACAGGTTTGTAGTATGCTTTGACATCAAGTATTGTCATGCCCCCAGCTTAATTTTTCTGCTCAGGATCCCTTTGCCTATTTGGGGTCTTTTGTGATTCCATATGAATTTTAGGGTTGTTTTTTTCTAACTTTTTAAGCAATACCATTGACATTTTGATAGGAATTGCATTGAATTTGTAGATTGCTTTAGATACTATGGACATTTTAATGATATTGATTATCCTGATCCATGAGTAGGGAATATCTGTCCATGTTTTGTGTCCTTGATGATTTCTTTCATCAACATTTGATAATTTTCATTGTAGAGATCTTTCACTTCTTTGAACAATTTTATTCCTAAATATTTTATATTTTGTGTGGATATTATGAAAGAGATTTCTTTCTTGATTTCTCTTTCTGTGAGTTCATCACTAGCATACAAAAAGACTACTACTTTTGCATGTTTATTTTGTAACCTGTAATTATATGGAATTGATTTATCAATTCAAACAGCTTTTTGGTGCAGTATGTAGGTTTCTCCATGAACAACATCATATGAATATTTTGACTTCCTCTTTTCTAATTTTGATTCCCTTTATTTCTTTCTCCTACCTAATTGCCCTTGCTAACACTTTCAGTACTATAATGAATAAGAATGATGAAAGTGGACATTGTTGTCTTATCCCAGATCTGAGGGGAAATGCTTGCCAATATCATTGGAATATTGGTTGTTGGTTTGCGATCTATAGTCTTTATAATTTTTTTTTGACAGGCAGAGTGGACAGTGAGAGAGAGAGACAGAGAGAAAGGTCTTCCTTTGCCGTTGGTTCACCCTCCAATGGCCGCCGTGGCCGGCGCGCTGCGGCAGGCGCACCGCGCTGATCCGATGGCAGGAGCCAGGAGCCAGGTGCTTTTCCTGGTCTCCCATGGGGTGCAGGGCCCAAGCACCTGGGCCATCCTCCACTGCACTCCCTGGCCACAGCAGAGGGCTGGCCTGGAAGAGGGGCAACCAGGACAGAATCCGGCGCCCCGACCGGGACTAGAACCCGGTGTGCCGGCGCCGCTAGGCGGAGGATTAGCCTAGTGAGCCGCGGTGCCGGCCATAGTCTTTATAATTTTGAGGAATGTTTCTTCTCTACCTAATGTATGGAGAGTTTTTTCATGAAGGGATGTTGAATCTTATCAAATTCTTTCTCTGTGTATATTGAGATGATCATATAGTTTTTGTTCCTCATCCTATTGATGTGATTTGTAACATTTATTGATTTGTGAATTTTTAAAAAAGATATATTTATGTATTTGAAATTCAGAGTTAGAGTTAGAGAGAGAGAGAGAGAGAGAGAGAGAGAGAGAGAGAGAAAATCCTCCATCCACTGGTTCATTCCCCAAATGCCCACAACAGCCAGGGCTTGGTCAGGGTAAAGCCAGGAGTCAGGAGCTTCCTCCAGGTACCCCACAGGGGTGCAAGGGCCCAAGAGCTTGGGACATCCTCCTCTGCTTTCTCAGGCACATTATCAGGGAGCCAGATCAGAAGTGGAGCGGCTGGGTCCTGAACTAGTACCCATAAGGGATGCTGGAGTCACAGGCAGTAGTCTTAGCTGCTACTCTACAATATCAGCCCCTGATAGCAATTGTTGAACCATTGTTGTATTTCTGGGATAAGTCCCACTTGATCACGGTATGTGATCTTTTGAAGTGGTTTTGCATGCTATTTGTTAGCATTTTATTGAGATTTTTCTATATATGTTCATTATGGATATAGGTCTATAGTTTTCTTTTTGGGCCATGTCTTTGATTTTGATATCAATGTAATGCTAGCCTCATAAAAAATTTTGGTGGAATTTCAACCTGAATAATATTTTGGAATAGTTTGAGGAGTATTGGAAATAATGCATACTTGAATGTTTTGTAGAATTAAGTAGTAAAAACATCAAGTCCCAGACTTTTCCTTGCTGGAAAACTTTTGATCACAGCTTCAATCTCATGGCTTGTTGTGGATCTGTAAAAATTGTCTGTATCTTTTTTATTTAATCTTGGTAGGTTGTATGAATACAGCAATTTATCTATTTCTTTGAGGTTTTTCCAGTTTATTAGCGTATAGTTCTTTTTTTCCCCAGAAACCTTTTTATTTAAGGAGTATAAATTCATGCATTTCATAAATACAACTTTAGAGACATAGTGATTCTTCCCACCCTACCCACCATCCCACCCACACTTTTATTCCTTTTTCTCTTTTACCTATTACCATTATTTTTTACTAAGATCAATTTTTAATTAACTTTATACACATATGATTAACCCTATACTAAGTGAAGTGTTCAACAAATAGTATGGAAAAAACCCCTTCTTCAACAGTCAAGATAAAGAATGATCAAAGTCACTGCATCCAAAGAGTTAATTCCACTTCTATAGATTGCTTTTTAGGTGCTCGATTAGTTACCACAGATCAGGGAGATTATATGGTATTTTCCTTTTGGAATTGGCTTATTTCACTAAGTATGATGTTTTCCAGTTGCATCCATTTTGTTACAAACAACAGTATTTCATTTTTTAACACTGTATAGTATTCCATGGTGTATATATCCTATAATTTCTTTATCCAGTCTTCAATTGGTGGGCATTTGGATTGACTCCATATCTTAGCTATTGTGAATTGAGCAGCAATAGACATTGGGGCATAGATAATTATTTCCTGTGCTGATTTCATTTCACTTGGCTAAATTTCCAGTTTTGGAATGGCTGGGTCATGTGTTATGTCTATATTAGATTTCTGGGGTATATCCATAATGTCTTCCACAGTGACTGTGCCCATTCACATTCCCACCAACAATGGATTAGGGTACCTTTTTTCCCCACATCCTCACCAGCATTTGTTGTTTGTGGATTTCTATATGAAAGCCATTCTAATGGGGTGAACTGAAATCTCATTTTGGTTTTGATTTGTGTTTCCCTGATGGCTAGTGATCCTGAGCATTTTTTCATGTGTCTGTGGCCCTTTAGATTTTCTCTTTGGACAAAAGCTCAGTTATTTAGATCGTTAATCCATTTTGAGTGGATTTTTGTCTAAGGGGTCTTGTTTCATAATTCTGCTTGTGGAGATACAGTTTTTCCAGCACCATTTGTTGAATAGACTGTCCTTGTTGCAGGGATTGATTTTAGCTCCTTTGTCAAAGTTGATTGTATATGCATGGCTTGATTTCTGACATTTCTGTTCTGTTGCACTGTTCTATCCATCTGTTTTTATACCAGTACTAGTCTGTTTTGATGATAGCTTCCCTGTAGTATGTCTAGAAATCTAGTATTGAGGTGCCTCGCATTTTGTTTTTGTTGTATAAGAGTGGTTTAGCTATTCAGGGTCTCCTGTATTTCTTCTATATGAATTTCAGCATCATTTTTTCTATATATGAGAAGAATGTCTTAGGTATTTTGATTGGTATTGCATTGAATCTGTAAATTGCTTTTAGAATAATGGACATTTTGATGATATTGATTTTTCTAGTCTATGGACATGGAAGATTTTTCCTTTTTTTGGGTATCTTCTTCTATTTCTTTCTCTAATGTTTTATAATTCTTACCATAGAGATCTTTGACATCTTTGGTTAAATTTATTCCAAGGTATTTGATTTTTTTGTAGCTATTGTGAATGGGATTGATCTTAGAAGTTCTTTCTCAGCTGTGGTATTGTCTATGTATACAAAGGCTGTTAATTTTTGTGCATTCATTTTATATCCTGCTATGTTACCAAACTCTTCTGTGAGTTCCAATAGTCTCTTAGTGGAGACTTTTGGATCTCCTATATAGAGAATGATGTCATCTGCAAATAGGGTTAGTTTGTCTTCCTCCTTCCCAATTTGTACTCCTTTGATTTCTTTTTCTTGCCTAATGACTCTGACCAAAACTTCTAAACTATATTGAATAGCAGTGGTGAGAGTGGCATCCTTGTCTGGTTCTTGATCTCAGTGGGAATGATTCCAACTTTTCCCCATTAAATAGGACACTGGCAATGAGTCTGTCATAAATTGCCTTGTTTGTGTTGAGGAATGTTCCTTTTATTCCTAACTCACTTAAAGTTACCTTCATGAAAGGGTGTTGTATTTTATCAAATGATCCTTTTGCATTTATTGAGATAATCATATAGTTTTTATTCTTCAATTAATGTGATATATCCCCCATTACTACTCTATTGGAGTCTATGTCTCCTTTAGATCCATTATAATTTTTCTTTCTTCTTTTTTTTTTTTTGACAGGCAGAGTGGATAGTGTGAGAGAGAGAGACAGAGAGAAAGGTCTTCCTTTTGCTGTTGGTTCACCCTCCAATGGCCACCATGGCTGGTGTGCTGCAGCCGGCGCACCGCGCTGATCCGAAGCCAGGAGCCAGGTGCTTCTCCTGGTCTCCCATGGGGTGCAGGGCCCAAGCACTTGGGCCATCCTCCACTGCACTCCCGGGCCATAGCAGAGAGCTGGTCTGGAAGAGGGGCAACCGGGACAGAATCCAGCACCCCGACCGGGACTAGAACCCGGTGTGCCGGTGCCGCTGGGCAGAGGATTAGTCTATTGAGCCGTGGCACTGGCCTAAATGTCTTTTGTAAGGCTGGATGAAAAGCAATTTCTCTTTGTTATGGAAGGTCTGTATTTCACCATCACTCATAAATGAGAGCTTTGCAGGGTACATAGAGTATTATGAGTTGAGAGTTTTTTTTTCTCTTAAGAGTTGGAATATATCTCACCATTCTCTCCTAGCCTTCAGAGTTTCTTATGAGAATTCATCTGTGAGTCTCATTGGAGATCCTCTGAAAGGAATCTGGCATTTCTCTCATGCACATTTTCAAATCTTTTTTTTTAAACTTTTATTTAGTAGATATAAATTTCCAAAATACAGTTTATGGATTACAATGTCTCCCCCCCCCATAACTTTCCTCCCACCTGCAACCCTCCCATCTCCTGCTCCCTCTCTCATTCCATTCACATCAAGATTTATTTTCGATTATCTTTATATACAGAAGATCAATTTAGTATATATTAAGTAAAGATTTCATCAGTTTGCCCCCACACAGAACACAAAGTGCCAAATACTGTTTGAGCACTAGTCATATCATTAATTCACGTTGAACTACACATTAAGGACGGAGATCCTACATGGGGAGTAAGTGCACAGTGACTCCTGTTGTTGACTTAACAAATTGACACTCTTGTTTAAGGCATCAGCAATCTCCCCAAGCTCTAGTTATGAGTTGCCAAGGCCATGGAAGCCCCCTGAGCTCGCCGACTTTGATCTTATTTTGACAAGGCCATAGTCAAAGTGGAAGTTCTCTCCTCCCTTCAGAGAAAGGTACCTACCCCTTTGATGTTTGATGGCCCATTCTTTCCACTGGGATCTCACTCACAGAGATTTTTTTTTTTTGGCCAGAGTGTCTTGGCTTTCCATGCCTAAAATACCCTCATGGGCTCTTCAGCCAGATCCTAATGCCTTAAGGGCTGATTCTGAGGCCAGAGTGCTGCTTAGAACAACTGCAATTCTATGAGTCTGCTGTGTATCCTGCTTCCCATGTTGGATCGTTCTCTCCCTTTTTTTATTCTATCAGTTAGTATTAGCAGACACTAGTCTTGTTTGTGTGATCCATTTGACTCTTAGACCTATCATTATGGTCAATTGTGAACTGAAACTGATCACTTTGACTAGTGAGATGGCATTGGACATGCCACCTTGATGGGATTGAATTGGAATCCCCTGGCACATTTCTAACTCCACCACTTGGGGCAAATCAGCTTGAGCATGTCCCAATTATACATCCCCTCCATCTCTTATTCCCACTCTTATATTTAACAGACATCACTTTTCTGTTAACTTTAAACTAATAATGATTAAATCTTTTCTTTATGTTTTACTGTTGAGAGTTTGACTACAATGTATTGTGGTGAAGTGCTTTTCTAGTCATGTCTGGTAGGAGTTCTATGTGCTTCCTATACTCGGGCATCCCTTTCTTTCTGAAAATAAGGGAAATTTTCTGTAATTTTTTTTCACTAAAAAGGGTTTCTAATCTATTTTCTCTTCCCATGCCTTCAGGAATTCCTAAGTCCTGTATATTCTGTTATTTGATAGTATTCCATAAATCTCCAACCCTTTTGTTTAACTTCCAAATTTTCTTCTTCTCCTTCTCCTTCTTCTTCCTCTTCCTCTTCTTCCTCTCCCTCCTCCTCCTTCTCCTTCTCCTCCTCTCCCTCCTGCTCCTTCCCTCCCCCTCTCCCTGACTTCTCTTCCTCCTCCACCTCCTCCCTCTCCCCCTCTTCTTCCCTCCTTCTCCCTCTTGCCTTCTCCTTCCCTCCTCCCCCTCTCCCTCCTCCTCTTCCTCCTCCTTTTCCTTCTTTTTCTTCTTCTTCTTTTGTCTGACTATAAAATTTCCAGAGATATTTCTTTTAACTCAGATATTCTTTCTTTGGCCTCACTGAGTCTGTTGTTAAGGTTTTCCCCGTGTTTTTTATTTGTTCTATTGAATTCTCCATTTCCAAGATTTTATTTTGATTTCTTTAAAATCTCTATTTCATGGAAAATTTTTCATTTATGTCATCTACAGATTTCTTTAGTTTATGGATTTGCTTCTGATTGCTTCTAAGTAATCATAAAATCAATTTTTAGAATTCTGATTCTGGCATTTCTTCCATCTCTTCATTTTCACATTTAATATTGAAGTGTTGTTGTATTCTTTTGGGGAGCATGATGGTTCTTGAATTGCTGCATTTATTTTTAGGCACTTGTGGAGATTATTGTTTTTTCCCTGTGATGGCTTTTATCTTTGGACTTTTATGCCTTTGGACTATGCCTTTGTCTACCCAGTAGATTCTAGTGGAACCAAGAAGGTTCCATCAGTCAGATCTAGAGTCCTGGAAATGTAGTCCTTCCTTTGTTCTTTTCATATCCCAGAGCAGCTTAAGTTAGTGTGATTATACTCTACTCAGCCATCTTGGAATTCCCACCAAAAATCTTTGAAATATGCTATTATAATAGTTGAATTTCATGGCATGTGAATTATACTTCAAATCTTTAAAAAGTCACATGAAAAAGAATATGTAACATACATAATAAGAAGGAAGTGAAAAAACTAAAATAGTAATTCAGTATGCTATGGTAACCAAATATATATATTGGAATAAATGTCATATGCTGGTGAATCTCTTGTGGCATTAAGATTGAATCAGTAGCTTCTATAGTCCATATTGATATTGTCACCAACTATACTTTTCACCATTCATATCTTTGTGATTCACCTGTATCCCTAGCAGTCAGCATAGGGCATATAGTAGGTGCTTAATAAATATTTTTGGATGACATGAAGGAAGGGTATCTTAAAATTTTATGTTTGATATATATTATGTGGCAAAAACCATATTCACATTGCTTATATCCAATGTTGAATTATAATTTTATAATCTCTTAAGTGTTATTTTCAGTTTTGATATAGGAAGATTATTTCTAGGAGAAATGCATTTATAGTTAAATTATCCTAGCTCTGAACTAATATCCATGCAAATATTTAGACCCTTATCAATCCCACCAGCAGTCTCTCATCTTCTTTCAAGTTCCAGAAGTCTAGGGGATACTATACATAGCTCAAGTGCAATTTGACCCCAACGCCTTCAGTGCTCTTCAGGGAAGACTAGTTTCCCTGTCTGTGGCTATTTTTGTTTTTCAAAGTATGGCAGATGGTATGTCTTCTCAACTGGCCCTCTGCTGCACTGAAAGCAAGTTGCACACATCTGTTTCATCCAACAACTGAGCCTGACAGAGAGAAAGCAAAGAGGTCCGGTGTTAGTTTCTGCTGTTCCATCACTGGGTGTTAGATGTACTCTGTTGTGAACTGGTGGCGACACCAAGCTCAGTAATGATGAAGCACTGTGACAGCCTATGTGATACTGGAGAAATGGCTTCCTACCTTTAGGCTCACATTTTTAGATGTGCCCCAGGCCAGTGCTGCTTGGGACCCAAGAAGATGATTTGGTGAGAGTTTTTTTTTAGTTTTTACTCATAGATTTCTTTTTCCTTAGAATCCAAACCTGCATGCAGAGAACAATGTTGGGAACAGATTCTTAGTTCTACCATGCTGTTCTCTAACTTCCGAAGTTGGTCTGGTCATGCTTGTCCCCATTCTTTCCATTTTGTACTTCTGACTCCTCTGAAAATAGATTTTTATCAGGCTACTCTATCAATTTGACAAACATTCCTAAGTGTGTTTTAAACACAGCAACAGCTGATAGAGTATTGATCAATATTGATCTTTACTACATTGAGAACTTGGTGTTAAGAAGGCTGCAACATGGTACCTTGGACAGTAGACTTAAAAAAAAAAACTCTTGAACACTTTCTTTTTACCTTGTTAGGATTATCTTATTTAAATTTTAGACATTTGAAATATAAAATTATTTTATGCCATATTACTTATAATTTTGATGGTAGAAGAGTTTCATCACATTTTTGTATTGTCTCCTTAAGCCATAGGTTGAATAGGACACAAATTGGTAATGTTACAGTGAGAGGTATATTTTGCACTATCACTGTGATTTTAGCTTGACCTTCTTCTGTAGTTGACCTATGGCATTTCTAGATACATTGCTGTGTATTACTTCCCCAAATCCATTATCCTTTTGTTCCTTATCAACCAAATCTTCAACTGGTCCCAGCTGAAAACTTCATTTCCCAGACTTCCTTGCAGATTGATGTGGCCAATGGGATATAAGTGAAAGTATGAGCCAGACTGTAGATAATTCTTTAAATGTGAAGGGGTGAGCATTCTTTCTTCTCTCCTCCTTCTTGGGGATGTAATCCTGGAATTAATGAGAGGGCTGAGAAGAAAGATTCAATGCACCTGAATCTCTAAAGAGACGGGGCCTCTGATCTTTCCAATTAGGCTTTCTTTTTAGGTTGAAGGGAGAAATAAAGTTCTGTTGTTTAAACTATTCTTTGTTTTTATTTCTGAAATACACAGCCAAGTGTTTTTCCTAAATGCACCTGCCAAGCTTAAGAGAAAGATGAAATGTTCCTGATAACAGAAGAATAAAACACATGATTATTATCTATTGATTTCAGGAATGGTTCTCATTATGACTGACATTAAAAAGAGCAGCTGTTACAGTATCCAGTTTATCTGAGGCATTTCAAATATTAGTTAAAAATAAATGTTTATGTTTATGAGTCACAGAATCATAAGTGTTGCTGAAATCAAGCTGGCTAAATACCAAACCTCTGAGATTGAAGTCAGGACAATTTTGCCTCCCATGCTGTGTCTCCTTGGAGCTTTGCTGAATACTATGCTAAATAAACCCCATTATGATCCACAAAGTGGATCCCATATTGCCATATGTCAAGTATAATAATTGCCTCAATTCTTCTCCCTATAAAGAAGGGTTATTTATTTATTAAAAAGTGACTCTGTAAAATAAGAAATTCAAACAGTGTATCAGGATAAGAAGGTATCCTTAAAACTACTAAAAAGTCCATCTGTTCAATTATAAAAGGTCTTAAATAAAACAGTTTGTGTGTTTGTGTGTGTGTGTTTGTGTCCCTAACAGAGTACCTCTTTGCCTATTTATTTATATATTATCATTATTATAATAAGTGTTATTCCAACTAGATTATTTATTCCCAGAAGTGAGGAGCTATGTCTTAAGTTTGTAACCCAAGCCATTGGTGTATAATAATTGGGGCTGGTGTTGTGGCCCAGTGGGCTAAGTTGCTGCCTGTGAGGCTACATTCACGTACAGGGCACAGGTTTGAGTTCTGGCTGCCCCAATTCTGATCCAGCTCTCTGCTAATGCACTTGGCAGAACAGTGGAAGATGGCCTAAGTTGGGTCTTGCCACCCATCTGGAAGACCTAGATGGAGTTCCAGGCTTCTGGTTTTGACATGGCCCAGCCCCAGCCATTGCAGCCATTAGGAGACTGAACCAGTGGATGGAAGATCTTTCTCTCTTGCTCTTGTCTTGCTCTCTCCCCTTTCTGTAACTCTGCCTTTCAAATAAATAAATAAATAAATATTAAAAATTACAATAACCATAACCATAACATGTAAAAAATAAGTTAAAATACAACTAGAATTAATGAGCTCATAGTGATATAACAGGACATTTCGGAATTCAGATATTGCAAACTTGGAGTATTGCATCCATTTATTTGAATTTGTTTGCTCTGGCATCTGGAATATGATTCAGTCTTCCCAACAGGTCTCTTTTGCATACACATATTTACATAGGAATGGAGGAGTCTCTTAGGTAGTAAGTATCTTGAAAGTATCCAGAGTTTTAGCTTGTAGCTTGACAACTCCACGTCCCTACTGAGGGTCAAACATATAAAACCAGGTCTGTTCTCTGGGATGACTCCAACTAACACCATTTGCAGGAAAAAAAAAAACAATGGGACACTTGAGAATGAATTTTCCAAATACAGAGGTAAGTCTGTGACAGAATCAGATTCAGCATCTAGATATAAATTATTAGAGGTTGGGGGGAAGGTTGAGCATTTGGCTTAGCATTAAGACACTGCTTAGGACATGTGCATCCCATATCAGAGTGCTCTGTTCTGCTGCCAATTTCAGCTGCCTGCTAATTCATGACCTGGGAAGCACCAGATGATAGTCATGTAGTTGGGTTCCTGCCACCCTTGTGAGAGATATGGATTGACTTTCCTGATCCCAGGCATTTAGAGCATGAATTAGTGGATAGGAGTTCTTTCAATCCCCCCCTACTCTGCCTCTCAAATAAAAAATAATTAGAGAGGAGTGATTGTTGAGGGAAAGAGTGTGCTCTAGGAGAAAAACATATTCTTGCCTAGGGAATTCGTTTCTAAGGACTACCATGATAAATCACCAAAACAACATAAATTTGCTCCCTCATGGTTCTGGAATCCAACAGTTGGAAGTTAAGGGGTTTCAGGAATGTGGTCCTTCTTCTCTTGATTCCTCTTGCTTTTGGTGGCTCCTGGAATTCCATGACTTTTGGTAGCACAATTCCAATCTCTGCCTTTATCTTCATGTGGTCTTACTTCTTGCAGTTATTCCCTTCTCTTAGAATATGTGGTTAGGTTTAGGGACCACCCCAATCCATGGTGATATTTTTTAAAGATTTATTTATTTATTTGAAAGTCAGAGTTACACACAGAGAGAAGGAGAGACAGAGAGCAAGAGCAAGAGAGAGAGGTCTTCCATCTGTTGGTTCACTCTCCAATTGGCCACAAATGCCGGAGCTATGTCAATCCGAAGCCAGGAGCCAAGAGCTTCTTCCGGGTCTCCCACACAGGTACAGAGGCCCAAGGACTTGGCCCATCCTCTACTGCTTTCCCAGGCCAAAGCAGAGAGCTGGATTGGAAGTGGAGCAGATTGGACTTGAATTGGTGCCCATGTGGGATGCTGGCACTGCAGGCGGTGACTTTACCTGCTATGCCACAGCGCCGGCCCACCCAGGGTGATTTTTATTTCAAGATCCTTAAGTATAACTACAAAAAAAATTCCAAATAAGATCAAATTTATAGGTTCTGGGTAGATGCACCTTTTTATGAGGCCACTATTTAAATCATTGTATTCTATCTTGTTCCCTCCATAATCTGATTCATGTTTGTCTCACAAGTAAAGTGCATTTAACACATTCTAACCTTCCCCAAAGTCTCAACCCATTAAACATCAACTCTCAGTCCAAAATGTCTTCATCTAAATTGGTTATGGGTTAGACTATTGTGTGATTTATTCTGAGGCAAAACTCCTTTGCATATATGGACTTGTGAGCTAGGAAGCAAGTGCTTGCTTCTAAAATACAATGATGGGATAGGCATAGTATAGACATCTCCATAACAAAAGGGGAAAACCTGAACAAATTAAGAGATCACTAGTATCAAGCAAGTCTGAAGTCTGTCAAGGCTGGGACTGGGACTGTGGCGTAGCTGGTAAACCTGTACCTGGGATGCTGGCATTCTATATGGGTGTTGGTTTGTATCCTGGCTGCTACACTTCCAATCCAGCTCCCTGCTAATGGCCCAAGTATTTGGGTGCTTGCTATCCACGTAGAAGATCCAGAAGAAGCTCCTGGCTTTAGCCTGACCCAGCCTTGGTCATTGCAACCATTCAGGGAGTGAACCAGCAGATGGAAGATCAATCTCTTTCTCTCTGTCTCTCTCTGTCTCTCTGTCTTGCCCCCTCTTTCTGCAAACCTGAATTTCAAATAAATAACTAAATCTTTAAAAAATCTGTCGAGGAGAGTGGCAAGATGGCAGAATAGGAAGGGAGCACACTGATAATCCGGGGAGAGACAGTTTAATAAAAGTGGAGATACTTCAGGTTCAAGGAAGAGTAGGGGAAGAATCAGCAGAAGAAACTCTTCCAGAACTAGTGATTCACAGTGGAATTTTGTGGAGAGCTTGGCAGTCCACAGTTTGGGACACCAGCGGCAGACTCAACACACCAGCACTGGAACGCAAGGTGAGCCGAACCGCAATAGCCCGAGACACCAGCAGGCAAACGGAAAGAGGAGACTAGAGGGAACGACCCCATGGGGAAAGTTCACCAGGTTAACTAGAAGAGAGAGAGAAAAGTGACCGATACGGACACGGGTTTCTCTCTCTCTGCTCAACTCTCAAAGGCGAGCAAGACAAACAGCAGGTGCCATCTTGGACATACGTCATAAGAAGAGCAACCTCAGGTCTGCACCGGCCCTGAGCCTAGCAGAAAAACCTGACTCTGGGGGCGGGGTTAATTAACAGGAGATTAGGACCTAGTTAATTTGTGGTGCTACTGAACTGAGACTGTGAAAAAAGAGACAGTGGGGGAGAGAACTCACGGAATTCACGTGAGTACTCTCCAGAGATGCTACAATTCCATAACTTTGGCAACGCAGTGGGAGACTGAAGGAGAATTTGAGCCCACACTGAGGGCAGGACAGACTCCCTGTGTGGTCCTTGGGAAAGAGCTTCTGATCTCTGGCTCCTGTGGGTATATCATTTGCCTGCTAACTACCTCCAACTTCATTCAGCTGTGCGGAATTACTTCCCTTTTGAATCAAAAAAAGAGAGAGAGAGCTACCACGCCTAACCTGGGAGTGTCACCTTTGGCACACCCTTAACCCTGAGGAACCAAACAGCTCTCAGGCCGCACCCATCTCAAGCCTCTAAGGCTCAATCAAAAACAGTCCACTTAATCTAGAGTCATAGTATAACAAGAAAAAGCACCACAGTGAAGAAACCAAATATCTCCAATATGCCAAACAACAAACGCAAAAACTGAGGTAACAAGAACAAGGAAGACACTGTGACGCCCCCAAATGAAATAGACACCCCATTCAAGATTATGAAGATGATGAGATAGAAGAAATCCAAGAAGCAGATCTCAAAAAATTGATAAGAACATTAAGAAGTTCTCAAAAACAAATTCTTGAACTACAGAAGTCCTTAATGGACAAGATAGAAAATCTCTCATGAAAATGAAATATTAAGGAGGAATCAAAATGAAATGAAACAACTAGTACAACAGGAAACTGTGATAGTGACGAGAAATCATAATGAAGTGAAGAATTCAATAGATCAAATGACAAACACATTAGAGAGCATTAAAAACAGAATGGGTGAAGCTGAGAATATCAGACTTAGAAGACAGAGAACAGGAAAGGATACAGTCAGACCAAAGAAAAGAAGAGGAAATTAGAAATCTAAAACATATTGTCGGGAATCTTCAGGATACTATTAAAAAAAAAAAAAAAAACAACATTCGGGTTCTAGGAGTTCCTGAAGGCATGGAGAGGGAGAAAGGATTAGAAGGCCTTTTTAGTGAGATATTAGCAAAAAAAATTCCCAGGTTTAGAGAAGGACAGAGAAATCCTAGTACAGGAAGTTCATAGAACCCCTAATAAACATGACCAAAAGAGATCCTCACCACGAAACATTGTAATTAAACTCACCACAGTGAAACATAAAGAAAAGATCCTAAAATGTGCAAGAGAGAAACGTCAGATTACGCTCAGAGGATCTCCAATCAGACTCACAGCTGACTTCTCATCAGAAACCCTACAAGCTAGGAGGGAATGGCGAGATATAGCCCAGGTACTAAGAAAAACTGCCAGCCAAAATATTATATCCTGCTAAGCTATCATTTGTGAATGAAGGTGAAATAAAGACTTTTCATAGCAAACAGAAATTGAAAGAATTTGTCGCCACTCGTCCAGCCCTGCAAAAGATGCTTAAAGATGTGTTACACACAGAAACACAGAAACACGGTCATCAATATGAAAGAAGGTAAATGAAGGAAACCTCACAGCAAAAGATCACAGGGAATTCAAAGCATATATTAGAACTTATCTTTGGCAAATGGCAGGGCAAAGTTACCACTTATCATTAGTCACATTGAACATTAATGGCCTGAACTGTCCAGTTAAAAGACACCGATTGGCTGATTGGGTTAAGGAACAAAACCCATCTATTTGCTGCTTACAAGAAACACATCTTTCCAACAAAGATCCATACAGACTGAAAGTGAAAGGCTGGAAAAAGATATACCATGCCAACAGAAATGAAAAAAGAGCAGGCGTAGCCATCTTAATATCAGACAACATAAATTTTACCACAAAAACTGTTAAGAGAGACAAAGAGGGACACTGCATAATGATTAAGGGATAAATTCAACAGGAAGATATAACAATTATCAATGTATATGCACCTAATTACAGGGCACCGGTTTATTTAAAAGATTTGTTAAGGGACTTAAAGGGAGACTTAGACCCTAATACAATAGTACTGGGGACTTCAATACTCCACTCTCAGAAATAGATCAACAGGACAGAAGATCAACAAGGATACAGTAGATTTAAACGACACTATAGCCCAAATGGATCTAACAGATATGTACAGAACTTTCAATCCTACAGCTAAAGATTTTACATTCTTCTCAGCAGTACATGGAACCTTCTCTAGGATTGACCACATACTAGGCCATAAAGCAAGTCTCAGCAAATTCAAAAGAATTAGAAACATACCATGCAGCTTCTCAGACCATAAAGGAATGAAGTTGGAAATTAGCAACTCAGGAATCCCTAGAGCATACACAAACACATCGAGATTGATCAACATGCTCCTGAATGAGCAATGGGTCATAGAAAAAATTAAAAGAGAAATCAAAAATTTTCTGGAAGTAAATGAGGATAACAGCACAACATACCAAAACTTACGAGACACAGCAAAAGCAGTGTTAAGAGGAAAGTTTATATCAATAGGTGCCTACATCAAGAAATTGGAAAGGCACCAAATAGATGAGCTTTCAATTCACCTCAAGGATCTAGAAAATCTGCAGCAAACCAGACCCAAATCTAGTAGGAGAAGAGAAATAATTAAAATCAGAGAAGAAATTAACAGGATTGAATCCAAAAAAAAAAAAAAACATTACAAAAAATCAGCCAAACGAGGAGCTGGTTTTTTGAAAAAATAAACAAAATTGATACCCCATTGGCCCAACTAACTAAAAAAAGAAGAGAAAAGACCCAAATCAATAAAATCAGAGATGAAAAAGGGAAAAAGGAAACGTAACAACAGACACCACAGAAATAAAAAAATAAATCAGACACCACAGAAATTACTATAAGGACTTGTATGCCAGCAAACAGGGAAACCTATCAGAAATGGATAGATTCCTGGACACATGCAACCTACCTAAATTGAACCAGGAAGACATAGAAAACCTAAACAGACCCATAACTGAGGCAGAAATTGAAACAGTAATAAAGGCCCTTCCAACAAAGAAAAGCCCAGGACCAGATGGATTCACTGCTGAATTCTACCAGACATTTAAAGAAGAACTAATCCCATTTCTTCTCAAACTATTCAGATCAATTGAAAAAGAGGGAGTCCTCCCAAATTCTTTCTGTGAAGCCAGCATCACCTTAATTCCTAAGCCAGAAAAAGATGCAGCATTGAAAGAGAATTACAGACCAATATCCCTGATGAACATAGATGCAAAAATCCTCAATAAAATTCTCGCCAATAGAATGCAACAACACATCAGAAAGATCATCCACCCAGACCAAGTGGGATTTATCCCTGGTATGCAGGGATGGTTCAATGTGCGCAAAACAGTCAATGTGATACACCACATTAACAGACTGCAGAAGAAAAACCATATGATTATCTCAATAGACACCGAGAAAGCATTTGATAAATACAACACCCCTTCATGATGAAAACTCTAAGCAAACTGGGTTTGGAAGGAACATTCCTCAATACAATCAAAGCAATCTATGAATAACCCACGGCCAACATCCTATTGAATGGGGAAAAGTTGGAAGCATTTCCACTGAGATCTGGTACCAGACAGGGATGCCCACTCTCACCACTGCTATTCAATATAGTTCTGGAAGTTTTAGCCAGAGCTATTAGTCAAGAAAAAGAAATTAAAGGGATACAAATTGGGAAGGAAGAACTCAAGCTATCTCTCTTTGCAGATGATATGATTCTTTACTTAGGGGACCCAAAGAACTCTACCAAGAGACTATTGGAACTCATAGAAGATTTTGGCAAAGTAGCAGGGTATAAAATCAATGCACAAAAATCAACAGCCTTTGTATACACAGGCAATGCCACGGCTGAGCAAGAACTTCTAAGATCAATCCCATTCACAATAGCTACAAAAACAAATACCTTGGAATAAATTTAACCAAGGACGTTAAGGATCTCTACGATGAGAATTACAAAACCTTAAAGAAAGAAATAGAAGAGGATACCAAGAAATGGAAAAATCTTCCATGCTCATGGATTGGAAGAATCAATATCATCAAAATGTCCATTCTCCCAAAAGCAATTTCTAGATTCAATGCAATACCAATCAAGATACCAAAGACCTTCTTCTCAGATCTGGAAAAAATGATGCTGAAATTCATATGGAGACACAGGAGACCTCGAATAGCTAAAGCAATCTTGTACAACAAAAACAAAGCTGGAGGCATCACAATACCAGATTTCAGGACATACTACAGGGCAGTTATTCTCAAAACAGCATGGTACTGGTACAGAAACAGATGGATATTCCATGGAACAGAATTGAAACACCAGAAATCAATCCAAACAGCTACAGCCAACTCATATTTGATCAAGGATCCAAAACCAATCCCTGGAGTAAGGACAGTCTATTCAATAAATGGTGCTGGGAAAATTGGATTTCCACATGCAGAATCATGAAGCAAGACCTCTACCTTTCACCTGACACAAAAATCCACTCAACATGGATTAAAGACTTAATCTATGACCTGACACCATCAAATTATTAGAGAGCATTGGAAAAACCCTGAAAGATACAGGTACTGGCAATGACTTCTTGGAAAACATCCCAGAAGCACAGGCAGTCAAAGCCAAAATTAACAATTGGGATTGCATATAATTGAGAAGTTTCTGTACTGCAAAAGAAACAGTCAGGAAAGTGAAGAGGCAACCAACAGAATGGGAAAACATATTTGAAAACTATGCAACAGATAAAGGGTTAATAACCAGAATCTACAAAGAGATCAAGAAACTCCACAACATCAAAACAAACAACCGACTTAAGAAATGGGCCAAGGACCTCAATAGACATTTTTCAAAAGAGGAAATCCAAATGGCCAACAGGCACATGAAAAAATGTTCAAGATCACTAGCAATCAGGGAAATGCAAATCAAAACCACAATGAGGTTTCACCTCACCCCGGTTAGAATGGTTCACATTCAGAAATCTACCAACAATAGATGCTGGAGAGGATGTGGGGAAAAAGGGACACTAACCCACTGTTGGTGGGAATGCAAATTGGTTAAGCAATTATGGAAGTCAGTTTGGAGATTCCTCAGAAACCTGAAGATAACCCTACCATTGAACCCAGCCATCCCACTCCTTGGAATTTACCCAAAGGAAATGAAATTGGCAAACAAACAAGCTGTCTGCACATTAATGTTTATTGCAGCTCAATATTCAATAGCTAAGACCTGGCACCATCCCAAATGCCCATCAACAGTAGACTGGATAAAGAAATTATGGGACATGTACTCTATAGAATACTATACAACAGTCAAAAACAATGAAACACGGTCATTTGCAAAAAGATGGAGGAATTTGGAAAACATCATGCTGAGTGAATTAAGCCAGTCCCAAAGGGACAAATATCACATGTTCTCCCTGACCTGCCACAACTAACTGAGCACCAAAGGGAAAACTTGTTGAAGTGAAATGGACACTATGAGAAACAGTGACTTGATCAGCTCTTGTCCTGACGGTTGATGTACAATGTAATACTTTATCCATTTTAGTATTTTTTATTCTAGTACCATTGGTTGAACTCTGTAATTAACATACAATTATTCTTAGGTGTTTAAATTTTAACTGAAAGGTGATCCCTGTTAGGAATTTGGAAAACATTATGCTGAGTGAAATAAGCCAATCCCAAAAAGACAAATACCATATGTTCCTCCTGATAGGTGACAACTAACTGAGCACCAAAAAGGAAACCTGGTAAAGTGAAATGAACACTATGAGAAACAGTGACTTGATCAGCCCTTGCCCTGACTCTTGATGAGCAACTTAATATGTTATCCCTGTTAGTATTTTTTTTGTTTGTTCTACTTAATACCTTTGGTTGAATACTGTAATCAATACACAATTATTCTTAAGTGCTGAAACTTAACTGAAAAGTGATCCCTGTTAAATATAAGAGTGGGAATAAGAGAGGGAAGAGATGTGCAATTCGGGACATGCGCAAGCTGACTTACCTCAAACAGTAGAGTTAGAAACATACCAGTGGATTCCAATTCAATCCCATCAAGGTGGCATGTACCAATGCCATCTCACTAGTCCAAGTGATCAATTTCTGTTCACAATTGATCACAATGATAGGACTAAGAACCAAAGGGATCACATAAACAAGAATAGTGTCTGCAAATACTAGCTGATAGAATAAAAAAGGGAGAGAACGATCCAACATGGGAAGTGAGATACACAGCAGACCGATAGAAAGGCAGATGTCCTAAACAGCACTCTGGCCTCAGAATCAGCCCCTGAGGCATGCGGATCCAGCTGCAAAGCCCATGAGAGTATTTCAGGCATGTAAAGACAAGACACTCTGGAAAAAAAAAAAAAACCTAAATGAAAGATCTCTGCGAGTGAGATCCCAGTGGAAAGAATGGGTCATTAAAGAAGGAGGTACCTTTCTCTGAAGGGAGGAGAGAACTTCCACTTTGACTATGACCTTGTCTAAATATGATCAGAGTCAGTGAACTCAGGGGGCTTCCATAGCCTTGGCAGCTCATGACAAGAGCCTAGGGTGATTACTGATGCCATAAACAAGAGTGTCAATTTGTTAAGTCAACAACAGGATTCACTGTGCATTTACTCCTCAAATAGGATCTCTGTCCTTAGTGTGATGTACATTGAGATTTAATGCTATAACTAGTACTCAAACAGTATTTTCCAGTTTATGTTTCTGTGTGGGAGCAAACTGTTGAAATCTTTACTTAATGTATGCTAAACTGATCTTTATATAAAGAGAATCGAAAATGAATCTTGATGTGAATGGAAGGGGAGAGGGAGTGGGAAAGGGGAGGGTTGCGGGTGGGACGGACCTTATTGGGGGGGAAGCCATTGTAATCCATAAGCTGTACTTTGGAAATTTATATTCATTAAATAAAAGTTAAAAATAAAAAAAGAAAGCATATAAGCAAAAAAAAATCTGTCAAGACCAATTGCACAGAATTCTGGGCCTGAGAAAAACCCTATGTGTTTCTGGTTTTTCACTATGTGACCATGGCTCAGTCAACATCTGTGTTTTCAGGAAGGTTCACTGTGCTCCATATCCTTGGTGATGGCTACATTGTCTTTAGCCTTTGCATCAACAGCAGTTTTTCCTTCTGTGTCTGTTCATTTTAAAACATTTTTCCTTATTTATTAAATTGTATTTCAGTTATACCAGTATAATGTATTTTATATATACAGATTTAGAAACATAGTACATTCCTCCCCACCCTTCCCCGCTGCCCATGCTCCAACAATTCCACCTCCTCCCTCTCCCAGTGCCACTCATAAGTTTTACAAAGATCTAGCTTCAGTTTACTTAACGATCATAAGGTTAACACCACAATAAGTAAAATAGTCCAAGAAATAATATAAAAAACGCTGTTCTTCAATGGAAGACACAATCCACGATTCTCAAAATGTCTATTTCAGTCCAATACATTACACTTCAGGTACTCTATTAGTTAACTTGGATCAGGGAAAACATATGATATCTGTCTTTTTGGGACTGGTTTATTTCACTAAGTATAATGGTTTCCAGCTGCATCCATATTCTTGCAAAAAATGGATTTCATTTTTTTTTACAGCTGAGTAGTACTCTATAGTGCTTATATATACCATAATTTCTTATCCAGTCCATAGCTGATAGACATCTTGGTTGATTCCATATCTTTTTATTAAGATTTATTCATTTATTTATTTAAAAGGCACAATTACAGAGAAACAGAGACAGAGACAGAATTACAGAGAAACAGAGGCAGAGAGAGAGAGAGGGAGGTAGGGAGAGAGTGAGTGTCTTCCATCCACTGGTTCACTGTCCTGATGGCCATAATGACTTGTGCTATGCCAATCCAAAGCCAAGGAGCCTCTTCTGGATTTCCCATATGGGTGCAGGGGCACAAGGACTTGGGCCACTTTCTACTGCGTTCCCAGACCATAGCAGAGAGCTGTATCAGAAGTGGAGCAGCTGGAACTCAAACTGGCACTCATATGGGATGCCAGCACTGCAGGCAGTAGCTCCACCTGCTACAGAGCCAGCCCCTAGTCCATATCTTATCTATTGTGAATTGTGCTGCAAGCATGAGGTTACAGATAACTCTTTCATATACTGATTTTCTTTTGGTTTGGGTAAATTCCCAAGAGTGGGATGGCTGGATCTTATGATAGGTCTATATTCATATTTCTAAGGGATCCCAAACTGTCTTCCAAAGTGGCTGCACCATTTTATATTCCCATCAACAATGGACCAGGGTACTTTTTGTGCATATCCTCACTAGCATTTGTCATTTATTGATTTCTTTCTTTTTTTTTTTGACAGGCAGAGCGGACAGTGAGAATGAGAGAGACAGAGAGAAAGGTCTTCCTTTTTACCATTGGTTCACCCTCCAATGGCTGCTGTGGCCAGTGCGCTGCAGCCGGTGCACCGCGCTGATCTGAAGCTGGGAGCCAGGTGCTTCTCCTGGTCTCCCATGGGGTACAGGGCCCAAGCACTTGGGCCATCCTCCACTGCACTCCCGGGCCACAGCAGAGAGCTGGACTGGAAGAGGGGCAACCAGGACAGAATCTGGAGCCCCAACCGGGACTAGAACCCAGTGTGCTAACGCCGCAAGGCGGAGGATTAGCCTATTGAGCCGCGGCACTGGCCCGTTTATTGATTTTTGTATGAGAGCCATTCTAACTGGAGTGAGGTGAAACCTTACCATGGCTTTGATTTGCATTTCCCTGTGATCCTGAGCTAGTGATCTTGAGCCTTTCTAAAGTGTCTGTTGGCTATTTAGATTTCCTCTCTTAAAAAATGCCTGTTCAAATCCTTTTCCCATTTCTTAACTGGATTGTTTGTTTTGTTTTTAAATTTCTTGAGTTTTTTTTTTTTTTTTTTTTTTTTTTTTTTTTTTTTTTTTTAGATTCTGGATATTAACCCTTCATCAGTTGCATAGTTTTCAAGTATTTTCTCCCATTCTGTCAGTTCAGTTGCCTCTTCACTTTGCTGAGTGTTTCTTTTGCAGTCCAGAAGGTTGTTAGCCTGATGTAATCCCATTTGTCAATTTTGGTTTTGAATGCCTGTGCTTCTTGGGTCTTTTTCAATAAGTCTTTGCCTATGCCAATGTCTTGCAGAATTTCCCCAATGTTCTCTAGTAATTTGATGGTATCAGGTCATAGATTTTGTCCTTAATCCATTTTGAGTGGATTTTTGTGTAAAGTGTAGGGTAGAAGTCTAGTTTCATACCTCTGCTTGGGAATCCAGTTTCTTTGGCACCATTTCTTAAAGAGACTGTCCTTTGCTCCAGGAGTTGGTTTTAGCTCTTTTGTCAAAGATAAGTTGGTTGTAGATGCATGGATTTATTTCTGGAGATCCTATGCTGTTCCATTGATTTACAAGACTGTTTTTGTGCCACTATCAGGCTCTTTCATTTATAACTGCCTAGTAGTGTAACTTGATATCAGATATTGTGATGGCTCAGGCTTGTTTTCATTATATAATATTGTATCTATTAAGGGTCTCCTGTGTTGCCATATGAATGTTAGCTTTATTTTCTAGATCTGAGAATAATGTTGTTGGTATTTTGATTGGGATTGCATTGAATCTGTAAATTCATTTAGGTAGTATAGACATTTTGATGATGTTAATTCTTTTTTTTTTTATTTTTTTATTTTTTTATTTTTTTTATTTTTTTGACAGGCAGAGTGGACAGTGAGAGAGAGAGACAGAGAGAAAGGTCTTCCTTTGCCGTTGGTTCACCCTCCAATGGCCGCCGCGGTTGGCGCGCTGCGGCCGGCGCACCGCGCTGATCCGATGGCAGGAGCCAGGAGCCAGGTGCTTTTCCTGGTCTCCCATGGGGTGCAGGGCCCAAGCACCTGGGCCATCCTCCACTGCACTCCCGGGCCACAGCAGAGGGCTGGCCTGGAAGAGGGGCAACCGGGACAGAATCCGGCGCCCCGACCGGGACTAGAACCCGGTGTGCCGGCGCCGCTAGGCGGAGGATTAGCCTAGTGAGCCGCGGCGCCGGCCTGATGATGTTAATTCTTACAATACGTGAACATGGAAGATTTTTTCCATGCTTTGAGTCTTTTGTTTATTTTTTTAGTGTTTTATCATTTTCATCATAGAGATATTTGACATCCTTGGTTAAATTTATTCCAAGGTAATTAAATCTTTTTGGAGCTATTGTGAATAAGATTGATCATAAAAGTGCTCTCTCAGCTATGACATTTTCTGTGTATAAAAAGGCTGTTGTTTTTTTTCCATTTTTATTTTATATCCTGCTTCTTAACCAAACTCTTTCATGAGCTTCAATAATCACTCAGTAGAGTCTTTTGGATCATCTTTTATATATAGACCCATGTCATCTACAAATAGGGATAGTTTGGTTTCCTATTTTCCAATTTGTATCCCTTTGATTATTTTTTCTTGCCTAATGGCTCTAGTTAAAAGTTTCAGGACTATATTGTATAGCAATGGTGAAAGTAGGTATCCTTGTCTGGTTCTGGAACTCTGTGGGAATGCTTCCAACTTTTCCCATTAAATAGAGCACTTGCCATGGATTTGTCATAGATTGCCTTGATTGCATTGAGGAATATTACTTCTATACCCAATCTGCTTAAAGTTTTCACTATGAAAGGGTGTTCTATTTTATCAAATGCTTTCTCTGCATCTTTTGAGATAATCATATGGTTTTTGTTCCTCAGTTTGTAAATGTGATTTATCTTATTTATTGATTTGGGAACGTTGAACCATCCCTGAATATGAGGGCTAAATCCCACTTGGTCCAGGTGAGTGATCTTTCTGATTTGTTGTTGGATTCAATTAGCTAATATTTTTTGAGAATTTTATATCAATGCTCCTCAGAGATATTGATCTATAGTTCTCTTTCTCTGTTGCATCTTTTTCAGATTCAGGAATTAAGGTGGTTCAGGCTTCATAGAGTTTTGGCGGCTACCCTCCTTTTCAATTGTATTGAATAGCTTTAGAAGAATTGTAGTTACTTATTCTTTAAATGTCTGGTGGAATTCAGCAGAGAAGCCATCTGGTCCTTGGCTTTTCTTTGTTGGGAGGGTCTTTATGACTGATTCAATCTCTTTCTTGGTTATTGGTCTGTTTATGTTCTTTATGACTTCATGACTAAATTTTGCTAGATTCTGTGGGTCTAGGTGTGTATCCATTTCTTCTAGGCTTCCTGTTTTGTTGGCATGCAGCTCTTTGTAGTAATTTCTGATGATTGTTTTTATTTCTGTGGTGTCATTATCTTTTCTTTTTCATCTCTTTTTTTTATTTGGGTATTCTTCCTCTTTTTTTTTTTTGTTTAATGGTGCCTATGGTGTGTCAATTTTGTTTATTTTTTTTCAAAAAACCAGTTCCTTATTTCACTGATTTTTCAAATATTTTTTCTGTTTCAATTTTGTTTATTTCTTCTCTAATTCTAATTATTTATTTTCTCCTACTAGTTTTGAGTTTGGTTTTCTGCTGTCCTTGAGATGCATTGGTAGTTCATTTATTTGGTGCCTTTCCAATTTCTTGATGTAGGCACCTATTGCTATAAACTACCATTTTAACATTGCTTTTACAGCATCTCATAAATTTTGATATGATGTACTGTCAAATTCATTGTTTTCATAAATTTTTTGATTTCTTCTATGACACACTGTTCATTCAGGAACATATTGTTCAGTCTCCATGTATTTGCATATGAACTAGATATTCTTGAGTTGATGATTTCCTGGTTCATTCCATTGTGGTCAGAGAAGATGCATGGTAGGATTTCAATTTTTTTTTAATTTGCTGACTTGCTTTATGGCCTAGCATATGGTCTATCTTAGAGAAACTTTCTGTGTCAATGTGAAGAATGTGTATTCTGCATCTGCACGATTGTAAGTTCTGTAGATATCAGGTCCAGTTGGTCCATAGTGTTGATTAACTCTATTGTTTCTTCATTGATTTTCTGTCTAGTTGATCTGTCTGTTGATGAAAGTGGGGTGTCGTAGTCTCATTACTATTGTATTGGTGTCTATGTCTCCCTTTAGATTCATTAACATTATTTTGAATTGCCAGGCACCCTGTAATTGGGCGCATATAAATTAATTATAGTCACATATTCCTGTTGATTTGATCCCTTATTCTTCACATAAGGCCCTTCTTTGGCTCTTTTAACAGTTTTTAATTTAAATTCTATTTTGTTTGATATTAGATTGATAACACCTGTCTCCTGTTGCCTTCTGTTAGCATGGAATATCTTTTTCCATCCTTTCAATTTCAGTCTGTATGTTTCCTTGTTGGTGAAATGTGTTTCTTATAGGCAGGAAATATGTGGGTTTTGTTTTTTAATCCATTCAGCCAATCGGTATCTTTTAACTGGCGAGTTGAGGCCATTTATATTCAAGGTTACTATTGATAAGTAACAATTTGGACCAGCCATTTTTCCATAAATATTCTTATTGTTTACTGTAGATTTCCTTTGTACTTTTACTGGGAGATTTTCTGCCTTCACCTTCTTTCATAGCGATGGCCCTGTTTCTGTGTTTCTCTGTGTGGCACATCCTTAAGTGTCTTTTGTAAGGCTGGACAAGTAGTGACAAATTCTTTCAATTTTTCCAAAATGAGAGCTTTGCAGGGTACAGTATTCTGAGTTGACAGTTTTTCTCTTAAGACTTGGAATATACCTCACCATTCTCTCCTAGCCTGTAGGGTTTCTGATGAGAAGTCATCTGTGAGTCTAATTGGAGATACTCTAAAAGTAATCTGGCATTTCTGTTGTGCACATTTTAGAATCCTTTCTTTATGTTTTACTGTGGAGAGTTTTACTACAATGTGCCATGGTGAAGCGATTTTCTAGTCATGTCTTTTAGGAGTTCTGTGTGCTTCCTGTACATGGACATCCCTTTCTTTCTGCAAAGAAGGGAAATTTTCTGTAATTATTTCACTGAAAAGGCCTTCTAATCCATTCCCTCCTTCCATACCTTCAGGAACTCCTAAGGCTTGTATGTTGGGTTGTTTGATAGTATCTCATAAATCTCCCACTGTGTTTTTACATTTTCTATTTTCTTCATTTTAAAATTTTTGGTTTGAATAAATGTTCTTCTGCCTCACCAAGCCTGCTGATAAGGCTTTCCACTTAATTTTTTATTTGATCTATTAATTCTTCATTTTCATTACTTTGTTTTTATTTCTCTTTAAAAACTCAATCTCATGGGAAATTTTTCATTCATGTCATATGTGGTTTTCTTTAGTTCATGGAGTTGCTTCTGATTGCTTTTGAGTAATCCTATGATTTTTTGACTTCCATTTCTGGCACTTCCCCAATCTCTTCATGTTCACATTCTGATATTGAAATATTTTTGTGTTCCTTTGGGTGGGTCATCATGTCTTCCTATTCTTGCTACTTGAATTTCTGCATTTGATTTTAGGCATTTGTGGAGCTGATTTTTTTTTAACTCATGGCTTTTTATTTTTGAGCTATTCCTCTGTGGCTTATCACAATGTCTACACTTTCAGCAAATAGCAAGTCTGTGGTGGGTGTGGCCAAGGGGCTCTGGCCAGAGCTCCAGATTGGGGTGACTATACAGTGTAACACTCAAGTTGGGCGTGGTAGATCTCAATGCCTGGGTGTTAGCCCCCTGTATGTTTCACACCACCATATGAACCACACAAATGATCTGTGCAGTCTTTAGGGTGAGCACATTTCCTGCTGCAATGACCTGCTCTAGGCAGCCAAGACTCTCTGAGCATGTGGAGCCATAACCAGTGATTGCACAGAGACCCAACTACACCCTGCAACTTCTCGTGTGACTGCAAAATCCCCACAGTCTCAGCACACAAGGCTTCCATAGTTGCTGGGTGCAGAAGTTTCTATCCTGCCAGCCTGTCCAGTCAACAGAGAGGCAGATGTTCCCCAAGACAGCTCCACCTAGGCATCTTGATCCTCGGAGGCTGCAGATGCCATATTGTCCTACTTGGTTGCCCAACCGCCTCCCAGCCAGGCTCAAAGTCAGTGGGGACTGCAGATTTTTCTCTGTACTAGACTCTCTACTGGGAAGTGGAACAACTAGTACATGTACTGGCCTCTATATGGATACATGTGTCTCAGGCAGAGGCTTGGCCTACTGCATCACAGCTCTGGCTCCTGTAAATACAGTTCTAAGAACATAATGATATTCTGTTTCTCCCCACCATCTCCCTCCCTGTCTCTCCCTCTCATCCTCTTTTCTTCATTCTTTCTCTCTTTTTCTTTTTTGTAGTTTTTGAGGTATTTTAAAATTACATTACAGTAAAAGGCTTAATATTTCACCAAATAAATTTAGCAAGTAAAAAACAAAAGATGCTAGTTTAGTGGGGGTATACAACAACTATAAACAATAACTTGATGGAAAAATGACCATTTCTCTCATATATAGTAAATTTTAAAGTAATCACAGATAATTGAAGCTGTAGTAGTATAACATTCTTAACCATTGGTTTGATGAAGTAGATATAATATTCTTAAGCATCTGTGAGTGTCTAGTGTATGTTAATGGGATCCACACTCTCAAACAGGGAGTTTTCGACTGATTCTTCCAGGAACACCTAATCTGTATTCTGCTAAGATGACTGATTTGATCCATGAATTACACACTTAATTTCCTTATCAAATTGTTGTCCAGTTTCACCCTTGGTTTTCTGTCCAGAATAGGCTTTTTAAACAGTGAATTGTTTACTTTTAGCATCCTTTGCAATATGGGTAGGCTGAGAACTTCCAACATCATCTACCACAGGTTCATTTTTACTCATCTTTTATTAATTTATACCTTTTCTTTTGTGTTTTATTTTTGTAATAAGGAAAAAACAGCACCTTCAACACTTTGCTTGGAAATGTCCTCAGCTAAATGTAAGAATATCTCAGAAAGTTCAAGTAAAATGGAATTAAGAAAAGTTTATTTTGGTGCCAAAACTTTTGAAATCCACACCTAGTTTTTTCTGTATATACATTTCAATGACTATTTTGAAGACTCTTTGTGTGCATTGGTTTAGTTTTTTTGGCATCAAAATGAATTTGATTTTCATTTTCCACAAACATTTTGAAGTGCCCTCATATTCTAGTTTATCTCTTACAAGTTCTGCTTTTCAAGAGTAGAACATAATTCAACCAATTTCTTTTACATTTAACAGGGATCACTTTTCCTCAAGTTTCAGATCATATGGTGTTCACTTCCTTCTGCAACCTCACCAGAAACATCCTTAGAATCCATATTTTCAACAAACATTCCAATTAGACAGTCTAGGATTTTCTATCAAGCACTTCAAAATTCCCTCCTTCTCTATCAATAACCCAATTCCAAAGCCAATCCTGCAGTTTTAGGTGTTTATTACAGCAACACTGTTCTTTCCACTTGCAAACTCTATATTAGTCAGGATTCTATGCAAGAAACAGAACCAGTGTAAGATATAGAACTCTCTCTTTTTCTCTCTGTCTCTCTCTCTCTGTTTCTTTCTCTGTCTCTTTCTCTTTCTCTCTCCATTCATCCACCTACCCATCCATCATTTCATCCATCCATTTATCCATCTCAAGAAATGTCATAAATAACTGTGGGGCTAGAAACCCCCCAAATTATAGGGAATGTCAGTTGTTTGCAAACTCTCTGGCAGGAGCTGAAGCTACTCTTCAAAGGAAAATTTATTTTCTTCTTCCTCAGAAAAATCTACGTTTTCTTCTTTTTTAAAACACAGCTTTATTGACATACAATTCACTTGCTATACATTTTACCCACTTCAAGCCTACAGTTCAATAGTTTTTGGTATATTTGAAGGTATATGCAGCTATCACCATAGTCAAGTTTACAGTATTTCTTTTTTCCCCAGAAACATTTTATTTAAGGAATACAAACTTCATAAATTTCATAAATACAACTTTAGGAATATACTGAGTTTTCCCATTGTCCCCACCCTCATACCCAACATTCCCATCATACTTCGTACTTGCTACCCTATTCACATTCTTATTTTTTACTTGGATCTATTTTCAATTAACTTTATACATATTCAATTAACTCTATTCTAAGTAAAGAGATCAACAAATTGTATGACAAAAAAAAAAAAAACTGTTCCTCAACAGTCACGACAAGGGCTGTTAAAAGTCACTGCATCTCAAGGTGTTCATTTCACTTCCATAGATGACCTTATAGGTGCTCTATTTGTTATCACAAATAAGAGAGTACATCTGGTATTTATCCTTTTGGAACTAGCTAATCTCACTAAGTATGATGCTTTAGAGTTTCATCCATTTTGTTACAAACAACTGGATTCATTTTTTACCACTGTATAGTATTCTATGGTATACATATCCCATTGTTTTGTTATCCAGTCTTCAGTTGATGGGCATTTGGATTGATTCCCTATCTTAGCTATTGTGAATTGAGCTGCAATAATGAAGGTACAGATAGCTCTTTCATATGCTATGTTCATTTCCCTTGGGTAAATTTCAAAGTGTGGGGTGACTGAGTCATATATTAGTTCTATATATAGATTTCTGAGGTGTCTCCATACTGTCTTACACAGTGTCTATACCAGTTTACATTCCCACCAACAGTGGACTAGGGTACCTTTTTCCCCATATCCTCACCAGCATTTGTTGTTTGTGGATTTCTGACTGAAAACATTCTACTGGGGTTGAGGTGAAACCTCATTGTGGTTTTTATTTGCATTCCCCTGTCAGCTAAGGATCCTGAGCATTTTTTAATATCTGTGACTTATTTGAATTTCCTCTCTTAAAAAATACCTGTTTCAGTCCTTTGCCCATTTCTTAATTGAATTGTTTGTTTTGATGTTGTTGAGTTTTTGATCACTTTATATATTCTGGATATTAATGCTTTATCAGTTGCATAGCTTGCAAAAAATTTCTCCCATTCTGTTGATTGCCTCTTCACTATGCTAAGTGTTTCTTCTGCAAGGCAGAGCTTCTCAGCTTGATGATATCCCATTTTTCAATTTTGGCCTTGATTGCCTGTGTTTCTGGGGTGTTTTCTGAGAACTCTTTGTCAATGTCAATGTCATGTAGGGTTTCCGCAATGTTCTCTAATACGTTGATAGTATTGGGTCATAGATTTAGGTCTTTGATCCATTTTGAGTGTTTTTTTAGTATAAGGTATAAAGTAGGGGGCTAGTTTCTCACTTCCACATGCAGAGATACAGTTTTCCCACAACTGTTTATTGAAGAGCCTGTCCGTCTTCCAGGGATTGATTTTAGTTCCTTTGTCAAAGATAAGTTGATTGTAAATGTATGGGTTGATTCTGGTGTTTCCATGCTGTTCGTTGGTCTATCCATCTGTTTTTGTGCCAGTACCAGGTTCTTTTGAGTATCACTTCCCAATACTATATCTTGAAATCTGGTATTGTGATACCTCTGACTTCGTTTTAGTTGTATAAGATTGCTTTGGGTATTTGGAGTCTCCTGTGTTTCTGTATGAATTTCAGCATCATGTTTTCTACATCTGAGAAGAATATTCTTGGTATTTTGATTGGTATCCCATTGAATCTATAAATTTCTTTCAGTAGTTTGGACATTTTGATGATATTGATTCTTCCAATCTATGACCATGGGAGATGTTTCAATTTTTTTGTGTCTTCTTCTATTTCTTTCTTTAATCTTTTATAATTCTCATCATAGATATCATTGATATCCTTGGTTAAGTATACTGTAAGGTATTTAAGTTTTTGTAGCTATTATGAATGGAATTCATCTTATAAGTTCTTTCTCAGCCTTGGCATTGTCTCTGTATACCAAGGCTATTGATTTTTATGTGTTGATTTGATATCCTGCCACTTTACCAAACTCTTCTAGGAGTTCCAATAGTCAGTCAGTCTCTCTCTCTCTTTAAAAAGAGTTATTTATTTATTTATTTGAAAGGCAGAGTTACAGAGACTCAGAAGTAGGGGAGGGGGAGGTCTTCTGTCTGCTGGCTCACTCCCCGGAAGTCCACAATGGCTGGAGCTGGACCAATCCAAATTCAGGAGCCAAGAGATTATTCTGGGTCTCCCACCCATATGCAGGGGTACAAGGACTTGGGCCATGTTCTACTGCTTTCCCAGGCCATGGCAGAGCTGGATCAGAAGTGGAGCATCTGGGATTGATCCAGCAACCATATGGGATGCTGGCACTGCAGGCAGTGGCTTTACCTGCTACACCACAGTGCTGGCTGCCCCATAGTCTCTTAGTGGAGTCTTTTGGATCACCTAAATTTAGAATCATGTCATCTACAAATAGGGATAGTTTGACTTCCTCTTTGCTAATTTGTATCCTTTTGATATTTTTTTCCTGACTAATGGCCCTGACTAAAACTCCCAGATTATACTGAATAGCAATGGTGAGAGTGGGCATCCTTGTCTGATTCCAAATCTCGGTGGGAATGCTTCCAAATTTCCCATTGAATTAGGACCCTGGCAATGGGTTTGTCAAAAATTGCTTGGATTGTGTTGAGGAATGTTTCTTCTACACCTAATTTGCTTAAAATTTTCATTATGAAAGGGTATTGTATTTTATCAAATGTTCTCTCTGCTATTGAGATAATCATATGGTTTTTGTTTTTTAGTTTATTAATGTGATGTAGCACGTTGATTGATTCACAATGTTGAACCATCCCTACATACAGGGGATATATCACACTTGGTCTGGTTGAATGATCTTTCTGGTGTATTGTTGGATTAGATTCACTAGTATTTTGTTGAGGATTTTTGCATCAATATTCATCAGGGAAATTGGTCTGTAGTTCTCTTTCTCTGTTGTTATCTTTTTCAGGTTTAGGAATTAAGGTGATAATGGCTTCAGAGAAGGAGTTTGGGAGGATTCCCTCCCTTCCAATTGTTTTGAATAACTTGAGAAGAGTTAGCGTTAGTTCTTTAAATGTCTGGTAGAATTCAGCAGTGAAGCAATCAGTCCTAGGCTTTCAGCAGTGAAGCAATTGGTCCGGGGCTTTTCTTTGCTGGGAGGGTCTTTATTACTCTTTCAATTTCTGTCTTGATTATTGGTCTGTTTAGGTTTTCTATGTCTTCATGGCTCAATTTAGTAGGAGTATGTATGTATCCAGTAATCTATCCATTTCTTCAAGGTTTCCCAATTTGTTGGTATGCAGCTCTTGTAGTAATTTCTGATGATTTGTTTTATTTCTGTGGTGTTTGTTGTTACATTTCCTTTTTCATCTCTAATTTTATTGATTTGGGTCTTCTCTATCTATTTTTTTATTAGAGGGGCCAATGATGTTTATTTTTCAATAAACCAGCTCTTAGTTTTGCTGCTGTTTTGTATTTTTTGTTTCAATTTTGTTTATGTATTTCCTAATTTTAATTATTTCTTTTATCATACTAGTTTTGGGTTTGGTTTGCTGTTTTTTTCTAGGTCCTTGAGATGCGTTGATAGCTCATTTATTCGGTGGTTTTCCAATTGCTTAATGAGGTGCCAATGTCTATAAACTACCCTCTTAACATTGCTTTTGTTGTATCCCCTAAGTTTTGATATGTTGTATTGTCATTATAAATTGTTATCAGATATTTTTTAATTTCTCTTTTGATATCTTCAATGATTCACTTTTAATTAGGAGTCTGTTGTTCATTCTCCACGTGTTTACATATGTTCTAAAAATTCTTCAGTTTCATTCCATTGTGGTCAGAGAAGTGACAAAATTTCAATTTTTTTTTTTTTGCTCATTCTTGCTATATGGCTTAACTTGTGCTCTATCCTAGAGAAAGTTCCATGCACTGGTGAGAAGAATGTGTATTCTTTATCTGTAGGATGAAAAGTTCTGTTGGTATCCATTAGATATATTGGTCTATATTATCAATTAACTTTGTTGTTTCCTTGCTGAATTTATCTGGTTTATCTGTCCATTACTGAAAGTAGAGTATCAAAGTCCCCTATTACTATGGTATTGGAGCCTATGTCTCCATTTAGATCCATTAAAAATTTTTTAAATAGCCAGATTACCTTAATTAGGTATATATACATTTATTATAGTCATATCTTCCTATTGAATTGATCCCTTAATCTTTACATTAGTGCCCTTCTTCATCTCTTTTGACAGTTTTTATGTTAAAGTCTGTTTTGTCTGATATTAGGATGATTATAAAAGCTTTTTTTTTGTTAGCATGAAATATCTTTTTCCATCCTTTCACTTTCAGTCTGCATGCATCTTTGTTGGTAAGATGTGTTTCTTGTAGGCAGCAAATAGATGAGTTTTGTTTTATATTCCATATATTTTATCTGGAGAATTGAGGCTGTTTATATTACAGGTGACTATTGATAAGTAACGACTTGGTCCTGCCATTTTTTTATGAATATTCCTACAGTTTACATTGGATTTCCTTTGCACTTTTACTGGGAGATTTTCTGCCTTTACCTTCTTTCATACTGATGACACTATTTCTGTGTTTCTGTGTGTAGCACATCCTTAAGCAACTTTTGTAAGGCTGGGCAAGTGGTGACAAATTTTCAATTTCTGTTTGTTATGAAAGGTCTGTATTTCACCTTAACTCATAAATGAGAGTTTTGCAGGGTAAGTATTCTGGCTTGACAGTTTTTTTCTCTTAAGACATGGAATATATCTCACCATTCTCTCCTAGCCTGTAGGGTTTCTGATGGGAAGTCATCTGTGAGTTTAATTGAAGATTTTTTTAAAGTAATCTGGCATTTCTCTCGTGCACATTTTAAAATCTTTTCTTTATGTTTTACTGTAGAGAGTTTTCCTACAATGTGTCATGGTGAAGCTCTTTGCTGGTCATGTCTTTTAGGAGTTCTGTGTGCTCCCTGTACTTGAACATCCCTTTCTTTCTGCAAATTAGGAAAGTTTTCTGTAATTATTTCACTGAAAAGGCCTTCTAATTCATTCTCTGTTTCCACACCTTTAGGAACTCTTTAAACTCATATGTTGGGCTGGTGCTGCGGCTCAACAGACTAATCCTCCACCTTGTGGCGCCGGCACACCAGGTTCTAGTCCCGGTCGGGGCACTGGATTCTGTCCCGGATGCCCCTCTTCCAGGCCAGCTCTCTGCTGTGGCCAGGGAGTGCAGTGGAGGATGCCCCAAGTACTTGGGCCCTGCACCCCATGGAGACCAGGTAAGTACCTGGCTCCTGCCATCGGATCAGTGTGGTGTGCCGGCCACAGTGCACCGGCCACAGCGGCCATTGGAGGGTGAACCAACGGCAAAAAGGAAGACCTTTCTCTCTGTCTCTCTCTCTCACTGTCCACTCTGCCTGTCAAAAAATTTAAAAAAAAAAATCTCATGTGTTGGTTGTTTGATAGTATCCCATAAATCTCTGATAGTGTTTTTTTAGTTTTCTAATTTCTTCATCTTCTTTTTTTTTTTTTAAGTCGGATATTCTTTCTTCAGCTTCACTGAGTCTGTTCTTAAGGCCCTCCACCATATTTTTGTTTGTTCTTTTAAATTCTTCATTTCCAATATTTCACTTTGATTTTTCTTTAAGATCTCAATTTCATGTTTAAAATTTTCATTCACATCATGTGTGAATTTCTTTAGTTCATGAATTTGCTTCTGATTACTTCTAAGTAATCCTATGATCAGTTTTTGAATTTTGTTTCTGGTACTTTGTCAGTTTCTTCATCTTCACATTCTGGTATTAAAATGTTCTTTTGGGGGCATGATGTTGTTTTTCTTATTCTTGTTTCTTTAATTGCTACGTTTATTATTAGGTGTTTGTGGAAATACTTGTTATTTTTCTTTTTTTTTCTGTGGTGGATTTTATCTTTGAACTATGCATCTATGGCTTAGTGGTGTATCTGTTCTTTCAATGAATACCCTGAGGAATGTGCTGGGTGTGGCCAGGGAACTTTGTTCAGTGCTCTAGTATGAGGGGAGTGTCCATGGTGACACCCAAGTTGGGCATGGTAAATCTTTTTTTTTTTTTTTTAACAGAGGGGAGGTTCTACTCTGTTGCCATATTCTCATGCTCACCTACTCTCCTCCAAAGAGACCTATGCCTGGGCGCTATCCCCAGTGGGTGCAGTTTTTATCTGCACTGTCACAAGAACCACATAAAGGATCTGCTCAGTCCTCAGGGTGAACATGGATCCCACAGCAGTGACTCTCACCAGGAATCAGGGAGCCCCAAGCAAATGGAGCCGCCCTCAGCGATTGCCCAAAGTCCCAGCCACAACCTGCTCCCTGCCATGCAGCTATAGTTTTTTCATGGTGTTTTCACAGTTCTGGAATACAAGGCTCCCATAGTTATGAGCACCCAGCCCTCTGTCAACTCTCCCAGTCAGACTCAGACATCTCTGCTGGTTGTTGGGTCTGTGGACACGAGCCTGTACAGCTGTTATACATGTCTAAAATGGCACCCACCCTCTCTCAGCTAGTTACAGGGCTCCAGTGCCGAGTGTTTGGGGAGAGAGTAACATGCCCCACCTTTTCCCTCTAGGTTCGCAGGTACACTGTCCTCCACAGGGCTACAAGCCAGACTCATGCCGAGCTCTTCCCACAGCTTTATTGCCAGTGGATTGAGCTGCTGTAGGTTTTTCAACTCACTCTCCAAAGCCAGTGCTGGGGCTCTCAGCTACTGGGATCCTGAGTTGTGCATGTCCACACCCTCCTCGTGGGTCCACATTGTTCTTCTAAGTTGTGTGGGGTTTCCTCTGCCATTTTTTTGTTTGACAGGCAGAGTGGACAGTGAGAGAGAGAGACAGAGAGAAAGGTCTTCCTTTGCCATTGGTTCACCCTTCAATGGCTGCCACGGCCGGCTCATTATGGCCAGCACACGGTGCTGATCCGAAGCCAGGAGCCAGGTGCCTCTCCTGGTCTCCCATGTGCAGGGCCCAAGCACTTGGGCCATCCTCCACTGCACTCCCGGGCCACAGCAGAGAGCTGGCCTGGAAGAGGGGCAACTGGGACAGAATCCGGCGCCCCGACCAGGACTAGAACCCGGTGTGCTGGCGCCACAAGGCGGAGGATTAGCCTAGTGAGCTGCAGCGCCTGCCTCTTCTGTCATTTTCTTCCTAACTCTTTCTTGAGATTGGATTCTCTCAACTTTTTTAAACTATCTTACCCTAGACTAGAGCTAAAGCTCACTCCCTATCGAGTTTACAATACTTTTATCATCAAAGGAAAGCCCATGTTCTTTAGCTTTCACTCCCCACCCTTCCCACTATCATTGCTTGTTTTCCTCTTTCTAACCCTAAAAAAACATTTCTCTTCTTTACATATTTAAAGGTTTCCTTATTTTGGTAACCATATATTAACAAATGATATTTTCAAATACCTGGTCTTTTGATTTACAACTCAGAGTCATCCTAGATTCAACTCTGGATTAACTTTTTGTTCAATTATTATTAAGTCCTATAGATTATTTCTTCTCAGTTTCTATTTACCTACCTACCTCCTTTTCTAGTACTTTCCTTACTGTTTTAAGTCAGATTCCAAATGGTCTTTTTTGCCATTGATCATGTTTACTCTCCAGTGGGTCCCCCACATCCTTGCCAGATGATCTTTTTAAATGCTAATCTGATGACCCAACTGATTTGATTAAAACCCACCATTATCCACCCATTGTCTAAAGGAGAAGTTCCAAACCTCAGAGTGTGATCAGTAAGATCTCCACAGGCTGAACAAGTTCTCAGTGGCTCTGTGTATTTTTCAGCATCACTACCTCACTTATAAACTGCAAAAGTACTCCAATCATGCCCAGAGACTTCATTTCCCTAAACGTTAAACATTGTTCCATGCCCTTATATTTTAACTATGGCTCTCCCATCTTTTTGAATGCTCTTCCCTCTCCCCTGGGATTTTTCCACCTCTGTCTGTGGGGAGCAGGGCCTGTCTCCCGCAACATGGCGAAATAAGTACTGAGACTACCGAGAATAGACTAGACCACTGAGACTATTAAGACTAACTCTATGCATCTGATCTCCCATCATATGGCGCTGAGAGAGAGTAAACAAATCTTACACAGCTGCTTCGTTAATTAGCTGATTCCTGACCCAACCCCTTAAAAGGGGGAGAGAGACAACATGCACGGCCGTGCCCCCCCCCCCCCCCCCGTGCTCCTCCGCGGATGCTGGGGGAGCGGCAACAAACCCAGGAAGGGCTGGGGAAAGAGGATTGGGGAAAGAGAACAGTGCAGGGTCCGGTGCCACTCCTCCACTCACGGGGGAGTGACACTATCTACATAGGAGGACACCTAATTATATTAAGATGAAAATCTACAGAGAATGAGGGAAGGATGAGCCTTGAAAAAAATCTAGGAAAAATTAATGTATAAAAAGAGTTAAGATAATGTAAAGATAAGGTGGTGAAAGGTTTTTGGAAATGATATGGATACTAACAAAATATTCAGATTAAAAACTTAAAAATAAAATATTCCTTTGATGCACTATGCAGTTGTCAAACTTTTATTTGCTTTTAGCTTTAAATTTAATTTAGGATACTTCCTTACAAAGATATGAGTGATTGTGTATTTTATAGTAACTTGCTCTATTTTTTATGAAATTTAATACCTTAGGTAATAGGTATGGCAGAATCAGTATATGAATATACATAGCATATAAAGTCAAGAGAAATTTTCTTCCAAAAAGTAAAACATAATTTAATTCTATAGCCAAAGTTATCCATGACCTCCATGTCTATGACAGCAATTTGTGTTTTTTTACAGAACCTGCAATGAATATCTGTTATTATAAATGACAATAGTGTTCTGTGTAGTTTCATAAGTTCACTTCTGAATTTTGGCATGCTTATTTCATTTTTTTAGAAATCTTTTATTTAATAAATACAAATTTCATAGGTACAGCTTTAGGGATATAGCGTTTCTTTCCCCATACCCGCCCTCCCACCCCCACTCCCATTCCACCTCCTACTCCCTCTCCCATCCCATTCTTTATTAAGCTTCATTTTTAATTATCTTTATATACAGAAGACCAACTCTATACTAAGTAAAGATTTCAACAGTTTGCACCCACACAGACACACATATATAGTATATAGTATAAAGTATAATTTCTGCTTGAAGACAAGTTTTACCATTAATTCTCATAGCACAACTCATTAAGGACAGAGGTCCAACATGGGAGTAAGTGCACAGTGACTCCTATTGCTGATTTAACAATTAATTCTCTTATTTATGATGTTAGTGATCACCTGAATCTCCTGTCATGAGCTGCCAAGGCTATGGAAGCCTTCTGAGTCCACAAACTCTGTCAGTATTTAGACAGGGCCATTACAAAGTGAACATTCTCTCCTAACTTCAGAGAAAAGTACTTCCTTCTTTGATGGCCCACTCTTTCCACAGAGATCCTTCATGTAAATCATTTTTTGCCACAGTGTCTTTCTATGCCTAAAATGCTTTCATGGGCTTTTCAGCCATATCTGAATGACTTAAGGGCTGATTCTGAGGTCAGAGTGCTATTTAGGGCATTTGTCATTCGATGAGTCTGCTATGTGGCCTGCTTCCCATGTTGGGTCCTTCTCTCCTTTTTAATTATATCTATTGTTAGCAGACACTTGGTCTTATTTATGTGATCCCTTTGACACTTATTCCTATCTATATGAACAGTTACACACTTAAAATGATCACTTTAACATGTAGTGTGGCATTAGTACCACCCATCATAATGGGATTTGGAGTCCTGTGGCAAGTTTTTAGCTGTACCCTTAGGGGTAAGTCTGGGGGAGCATGTGACAAACTGTACATCTGCTCCCTCTCTTATTCCAACTCTTTTTTTTTTTTTTAACTGGGATCAATTTTCAATTAGATTTAAACACCTATGAATAATTCTGTGTTAACTAAAGAGTTCAACCAATGGTATTAAGTAGAAAAATAAAATAGTAACAAAATAAAATAACAAACAGCTCCTTGACAGGACAAGGGCTGAGCAAATCATTGCTTCTCATAGTGTCAATTTCACTTCTACAGATTTCCTTTTAGGTACTCAGTTAGTTGTCACAGATCAGGGAGAACATATTGTATTTGTCCCTGTGGGACTGGCTTATTTCACTAAGTATGATGTTTTCCATATTCATCCATTTTGTTGCAGTTTGTTGTAGTTGTTTCGGTAAATCTCTAGAGGCTTGTAGTAGGTGTGGCCAGAGAGCTCTGTTCAGTTCTCCAGGGTTAAGGGTATTCCAAAGGTGACACACCCAGGTTTGGAATAGTAAATCTCTCTCCTTTTTAATCAGAAGGGAAGTTTATTCTGCTCAGCTGAGATCCTTTCCTCAATGAGACCAGGGCCTGAGTGCTACCTCAGTGAGTATGATATTTGTCTGTGCTGTCCCAAGAACCACACAAAGGATCTGCACAGTCCTCATTGTAAATTCAGATTACCCAGCAATGTCTCTCACCAGGTAACCAGGAAACTCAGAGCTTGTGGAGTCTCCCACTGTGACTATTCAATGTCCCAGCCACCTCCTGTGTCCTCCCACATAGCCTCAGCTTTTTTTTTACAGTCCCAGTACAGAAGCCTCACACAATTGCATGCTCCTAGACCCCTGTTACTTCTCCCCACCAGAGTCAGGAGTCTCCACTCAACTGATGGCTGGGCACGGACGGACATGAGCTGGCACAGCTGTTACGTTTATCTAAAATGGTGCCCGCTCCATTGGCTTGTTACAGGACACTGTTCAAAAGTGATCAGAGAGAGAGGAATGTTTCTATCCCGTCCTTTTTTTCTTTTTCTTATTTAGTTTGGCTGGTACCCTTTCTCCCACAGAGTTCCAAGTCGGGTTCCCTCTAGGCTCTTCCTGCAGCTTTTTCGCCAGTGGCTTGGGCTGCTGCGGTCTGGTTTAGCCTCACTTTCCAGCACTGGTGCGTAGGCTCTCTGCTGCTGGAGTCCTGAGCCATGGGCACCCATGCCTTCCACATAGGTCCACTGTGTCCCTCTAATTTTGGTAGAGTTTCCTCTGCCATTTTTTCTCTAACTCTTCCCTGAGACTACATTCTCTCCACTTTCTTTAAATTATGTTCTCCTGGGCTAGACCAGTAAGCTTCCTCCCTACTCTGCCATCTTGGAACCCTCCCAGCATGGTTATTTTTATCAGAACCTCAAACTACATTGGTAAATATCAAGATGCAAAAGGGCAAGAAAATAGCCTGCATAAGGGCTTTATGAAGACTCCACTTGCATTAATGCATGTATAGGTATATGTCCAATGTGTCTAATCATGTCATTGTCTATGTACACACAACACATTTTCTTGATTCAGTTTTAAGTCTGTTTTCTTTTACCCTGTCCTGAGTTGAATGGAGTTAAGCTGATCATCTTCCTTAGACTGAACATTTATACCCTTGAATACTGTAACTAAACCATCTTTTATCGTATTCACTGTGAAAGAATTATATGGTTCTTTTGATTTGTCTCCATTTTCTTTTGCAAATGTAAAATCATTCCATTCTAGGGAATGCTGTCAAATTCATGGCAGGCTTCACAGATACCAAAATGGGGTTCTCCATTTCAGGAAAGAGCACAGAAATGTAATATAAGAAAGTAGGAGGATTATTTTCCCCCAGGGTTCTAGGAAATGCTTATATTTATCCAAATATTGAAAAGATTGTGGCAATAATAACCCCATTTTCCATGTCAGATGTCTTTAGAGAAATTTTAAAACACTTGAAGTTTTTTGAACAGTACAGTGGGATCTGGTTGCTTGGTGGTTCAGAAAACTGCAAACTTAAAAGTTATTAAAGTACTGGCACTTTTTCTGATTTGGAAAGTGGCCTCTGGCTTCAGCAGTGTATGGAATGTGGCATTCACTGATAAGCAAGCCAGAGTGAAGGACCTATTATCCTGGAAGATTGCATTCCAGTTGCTACTCAAGTACATTTATATTATACAAATGTACTTGTGTGATTTTATATCTTTGACCGGTTTTAATATTAGGACTTTACCCAAAAGTATAGTTGTTTCTCATAGCATCCATATAGGGTGCTAGTGTCACAGGTTGCAGCTTCACCTGCTATACCACCATGCCAGTCTTAAGGGCATACATTCTAAATGACAAGATCCCAATAAATCTGTGTTGAAATGGACAGACTTCAACTTCAGTTCTATGCAATTACTGAATACCAGCTAATGGGAGGAAGGATCGGATCTTATGTTGTGATTTGTCAAAAACTGGTCCACAATTTCTGTTTGGATTTTTCTCTGTGACTATGCAACAAGGACAAAGGGACTTACAAGGAAAAAAAAGTGTACCACCTCATTGACTCCATGTCCTGGACCCAGATCCCCACTGAGGAGGTAGAGGATCCATTGCCATCCCTTAGTTGTACCCATCAAAAAAACACGTGTGCCTGGACTTGGACAGAGGAGAATAAGAGGAAGAGAAGGAAAGTGGTATGTTTTCACACTTGTGGGTCATCCCACCTTCTGGTGACATGACAGCTGTCCACAGTAAGTGACTTGTCTTTATCTTTCTTTCTTTTTTTTTCTTTTTTTTTTTTTTTTCGACAGGCAGAGTGGACAGTGAAAGAGAGAGACAGAGAGAAAGGTCTTCCTTTTGCCATTAGTTCACCCTCCAATGGCTGCGGCGGCCTGCACGCTGCGGCTGGTGCACCATGCTAATTTGAAGCCAGGAGCCAGGTGCTTTTCCTGGTCTCCCACGAGGTACAGGGCCCAAGCACTTGCACCATCCTCAACTGCACTCCCGGGCCACAGCAGAGAGCTGGCCTGGAAGAGGGGCAACCGGGACAGAATCCGGCACCCCGACCGGGACTAGAACCCGGTGTGCCGGCGCCGCAAGGCGGAGGATTAGCCTAGTGAGCCACGGCACCGGCTGTCTGTCTTTTTCCCATACCTATACCTTGGAGGTTATGCTAAAGGGCTGTGATGTGATGACATCACAGAAGAGGTGATGTGAGGATGCTGTTCATAAGCAGTTGGAAGTGCATCTATGCATTCACTTTCCCCCCAAAAGGAATACCTGAGGCTGTTAGCATGAACATTAGGCAAGGGAGATTTAGATTTAGGGTGCTTTCCACAAAGCACCAAATATTCTATGCTCAAACTCCTTATGGTAAAACTAGTCTTCACCTTCACATCCTATTTGAATAAGCTTTTTCTTCATTCACAAAGGTCATTAAAACATCTTCAGTGCCATGAAGCTATTGAGGCTTTCTTCTTGCCCTTATAAAATGAGATTAGAAAGAAAACAAGCTCTCTGATGCTTTTGTGCTGCCCACTCTAACAAGTCACTCGCTGCTCTGGGTGCTGAGGTTCTTACTTAAGGGTTCAGGAACGGCTTCCACATGAGGAGCAGGGAAAGAGCCCACGTCACCCTCCAGTTGCTTAAATTATAACATTTAAAAGCCATGCTACTGAGCATGAGTGGTGCTTCTTCTGTTACAAGAAAAAAAAAACCCAATTACTCTTTTTGAGATATGTTTATACAAAAGATTTTTATTTATGTCAAATTGTAACAAAAAGGTTTTTGCTTTTTGTAAACATAGTATTAACAGCAATCAATTATTTCAAGCAACTGGCCTTATTTACCCTATTCCATGTCTCCTTTGTCTTCCCCAAACCTAATGTGACCCGACTGCTATTAGCAAGATGTGGAGAAACAAATTGGATAGAGAAGAAAAACAAATCCAGCTGCCTTACGGCTTTCAAGACTACACATCATTAAAAATCTTTATTTCTTCTGCCAAAGGGTTATTCGATATTAGGGAGCTCTGTTGTAGAAGAGGAAACATTGAGTTTTATGTGTTTTTAACTTAGAAGTTCTTTGAAAAAAATGTTATTAATTCCACTTCTCTAAGGAATAGAGAGGAAGCAGTCCGGGACTATGTCTTCCAGACAGGATGCTTGCCTCAGAGGGATAGGCTGAAGCTCACAAAGTCACAAGACCACTGGTCTGACTGAAAACAATTCTTTTTCAATCTAGAACTGGCTGTAGCTCTGAGGACAGCCAGTCTGCTTGTGGCCTCAGTGAGGAATGCCTCCAGTGTAGTGGGTTAGAAAGAAAGCACTTCCGTTCACTGGGCAGAAATTCAAAGATCCCAATTCTGCATTGGAACTGATCATCTGCAAATTGTCTTTGTACTTTTTTCCACAAGTACAGTCAAGACCTATTGTTGCAAGTGAGCTAAATAAAATACCCAAGATGGGGCTGTGAATTCTTTCCTTCCTAGTGTTTCTCTTGGGGACCCAATGGTTTTCTTATACTCAGGATTTTTTTGAAGGTAGAAGGAGGAAAGAAGAGTATGAGAGGACCTAGAAGGTTGAGTGAATATGAATTTGGCTCATAAAGGAAGACCTAGACACTGGTGTAAAAAAGGCCCCTTTCTATGGCCCTTTCTGTTTTCGTTTGAGTCTTAATAACTTTGGGGCTCAGAGGATAGTGCAAGAGATAGAGGAAAGCTCTATGTTAGCATCATACTTCTCTAGGAAGAAAGAAACCCATGTGATTCTGTCTGGTTCATCCTTTAAAAGTAGGAAAAATGATTTTGGCAAACCATTAACTAAGGCAGTAGCAGAACCAGATTTTTACAACTATTTGGAATAATTGCATGCACTGCTCTGTTATTGAAAATTATTTTGTTTGTAATGCAAACGTGGACTTAATCATTGTACAAGAGTTTAAAAATCCTCAATTTGTGGCTTTTTGAACACCATGCTGAATCTAACTTATAGTTTAAGTTACAAGTCTAGAACTGTTCTTTTTGCTGTTTTATTTTTGTCACTTATGTGTGTTTTCCTTTATTCTTTAAAAAAATCAAATTACTATTTATCATTAAAAGTATAACTAAAAAAGATACATGTTAAATGAGTAGATGTATAAAATTAATTCTCTGGATTAATATTTCTGATAGACTTGACTATAAGGCATAATTTGCTTTCAAAGTTTGGGGTACAGCTAAGGTATTTGAGTTTCATTTCTCCTTACAAAGATTTTTTCCAGAATTATCAGTGCTAAAATTATTAAGCATGTATAGGGCATACAGTGAGGATAGAAGATAGATAATATGCTTTATTAGTTTTTCTTTATATCACATTTGTGTAGTGAGTAGGAATTACTAGGAATATAACATCCTCAGATCTGAGACAATTTCTAAAAGTGACAGAGACTAATGTCCAGGACCAAGGAGTAGATAGTTCCAGTGCTTTCAGTGCACATTTACATCCTTTTAATGAAAATATGACCTTCAGTCTCAAAGACAGCTCTGGCTGGATACAGTTGTTAATTATAACTTTATAAAAATGGAGCCCAAGCCATCATTTGGAGAGTAAGAATTGAGAAAATATTTCAGAAATTTTTTCTTTGTTGTTGCAAATTCTTAGAAAGTTTTATCAAATAGGACTCCCAATAAGGAGAAGGGAAGGTGTTCCCTCTGTGGAAGAATGAAGAGCACTCCTTCTTCAACATTAACAGACAAATGGCCCCAGGCACAGCAGGGATGACAGAATCCAGAGGGAGAGGCAGCAGCGAAAATCTCACCCACCTGGGCAAATTTTCTTCCTGCATTTCCATTTATTTTAGCTCCTCTGCCACTAGACTTGTTAAAGTGAGCTCAAGGAAAGAAAGACAAGAATAGAGAAAACCCTACAAAATCTAGGATAACACTACAATATGTGTCTTTCTATGGCATACATTCAGAGAGGAGTTATCTTAAAGATGTCTTTGAATATCCCTAATGATAAGCACAAGAAGTGTTACCATTTTCTGTTCCCTGATTGGGATGATTCTTTGTATATTTTTGTAAAGATTTATTTATTTATTTGAAAAGCAGAGTTAGAGAGAGAGAGAGGGAGAGAGAGAGTGAGAGAAAGAGAGAATATCTTACATCTGCTGGTTCACTCCCCCAAAGGGCCTCAGATGGCCAGGGCTAGGCCAGGCTGAAACCAGGAGCCAGTAGTTTCTTCCAGGTCTACCATTTGTGTGGAAGGGACCCAAGCACTTGAACCATATTCTGCTTCTTTCCCAGGTGCATTAGCAGGGAGATGGATCAGAAGTGAAGAAGCTGGGACACAAATTAGTGCCAATATGGATGATGGTATTGCAGGTGGCAGCTTCATTTGCTGGGCCACAATGCTGGCCTTATGAGTTTTTTTTTTTTTAAGATTTCTTTATTTATTTGAAAGATAGAGAGAGGAGAGAGATATGTTCCATCCTCTGGTTCACTCCCCAAATGGCCTCAATGGCCAGGGTTGAGCCAAACTAAAGCCAGGACCCAGGAACTCCATCCTGGTCTCCCACATGAGTAGCAAGAGCCCATCTACTTGGGCCATCTTCCACTGCTTTACCAGGTGCATTAGCAGGAAGCTGTATTGGATGTGGAGCACCCAGGACTCATATGGGTATATATGATGCCAGTGATCACCAAGGCTCTTGGCATGAGAAGCCTTTTGAATCCACAAACTCATTAAGGATTTAGACAAGTCATAAGCAAAGTGGAAGCTCTCTTCTCATTTCAGAGAAAAGTACATCCTTCTTTGATGACTAGTTCTTTCCATTGGGGTCTCACCCACAGAGATCCTTCATGTAGGACTCTTTGGCCCCAGTGTCTTTACTTTCCATGCCTGAAATATTCTTGTGGGCTTTTCAGCCAGACCAGAATGCCTTGAGGGCTGATTTTGAGGTCAGAGTGCTACTTTAAGCAATCGTTTTTCTGTGAGTCTACTGTGTGGGCTGCTTCCCATGTTTGAGTGTTCACATCTTTTTAATTCTATATATTATTACCAAACACTTAATCCTATTTGTATGATTGCTTTAACACTTTATCCTATTTATGTGATCACTTTAATGCTTAATCCTATCCCTATAATCACTTTAACACTTAAAATGCCTCCCCACCTCGCTTATGGGGATTTGGCATCCCATGTCAAAACTTAACAATATTTTAATAGAACATTTTTACATATTTGACTAACAATACACTTTTTGGGACCATTACCCAAGTACAAAGTCAACAAAACACTCATTTCACCAATTGTTTTAGATTTTTTTCTCATTCCTTCATAGCTTAAACTGTGATCTAAAAACACACTGATTTCGTTTTGTCATTGTAGTTAGTGTACTTTTTGTGTTAAGTGATTCTGATATAATCCATATGTCACAGTGAAATAAATTTAATGTATTAATTAGCATCTACTTTCCACTTAATGACTACAGCATTGAAAGTATTAAAGCCTAATGTGTTGATAAATACTCATCTACTAGAGTTAATAGAAATCATTATAGTTTATATGGCATTTATGGATTGCTCTCCAAAAGATACAGACATTGTATTAGAGAATATAACCATCTGTTCATAAAGTGAAAGCACAGAGAAAATTGGGAATGCAGTCCTAAATGGCATTCCTATTTCAACTTAACCCTATAATATCTGTGTTATTAACTATGGGACCTTCTGTGTAAAGATGTGAGTGATATGATATAATTCACTAGTGTAGAGTCAACAATCCAAACCTGTTGGTAGGATTTTGCAAACAGCAGACATCCTACATAAGTTGGCCCATGCTAAACACTTTAGTATTAGTCTTTTAAGGAATGAGAAGGAGTTAAGCTTTTAAACTTGGAAGCTGCCACGATTAGCGAATGTTCCTAAAAGATCTCTCTAGTGTCTTGTGTTATCCAGGAGTGGGTTGAGGCTGGAGGTTGGAAAAACAATTAAGAACAGATAACTATTACCATTGTTAATCTTCAAACTATGTCAGGAACTCCTGTAACAAAAATGACTTTTAAAAATCTTTGTTGTATAGTTGGGGGTTTGAAACCATAAGAGTAGATAGGGTCAATTTGGTAATTAATTCCATTGAGATGTTAATATTGTTTCAGTGAAATTTCTCATCATGGGAATGAAACTTCAGAAAGCACTGGGAATTTCTCAAAAGGAGAGGCTAGTTTTCCTCCAACTTTGAAATGGTAGATGACCATTGGTGTTAGAGGAGAGATAGTTAAAATCCCTGCAAAAGGAATGTAGCACTTTTCTCAATAGTGCAATCACTGCAGATTTTTTTTTCTCTCTCTTTCTAATCAGATCATGGCCACTGTGCTTCTGGAATGGCTTCTGAAAAGTATTTCCCACTAATATATTGGAATAGTAACATGATTTTAGGCTGACAAGTGATATTTCTATGAAAAGCTGCCTTTGAAATACCTGTGTGTCATATTTGCCAACTTTATAGAACTGTAAAGTCTATCTGTGCATCATATTCAACATTACTTGATATCCATAATATTAGTTTGCCTGGGAAATCCATGAGGTCAATGTACCAAAGCCACATTACAAAGGAAGACATAAGAGATGGAAATTTTAGCACTGGATAGAGACTAGGTTAGGCCCACGTAAACGAAGTCTAAGTTTCTAGTCTGGTTGTTAGGAATTTCTTTATTTCTGTGATAAACATTTAAATATTTTAAAAGAAAACTCTCAAAATAAGGATACTATATTAGGGGAAATATGCCAAATAAAGGTGATAGTATTTGAATATACAAATGTAAAGTGAATGATTGCAGATACATAAAGTTTTTTCTTCTCTATAGAACAATTGGCCAAAGATGAATGAAACATTTGTATACAAGAAAGAAGAGTAAGTCAATGTGCTTGATGATAGCTATAGAAAAACATGTTAAAATCCACAAGAGGGGAGAACATTTGGTATAGTGGTTAAGATGCCACTTGGGACACTGTATCCCATATCAAAATGCCTGCATTCTAGTCCTGGCTCCATTCCTGCTTCCAGCTTCCTGCTAAGGCATACTCTTGGAGGTAGTAGATGATGACTACAGTAGTTGGGCCCCTGCCACAAACCAGGGGACCTCAACTGTTTTCCTGGCTCCTGAGTTTGGCTTGGCCCAATCCAAACTTTTGGGGGGTGAACCAGCAGATGAGAAATCTGTTGGTCTGTCTGTCTCTCTGCCTTTCAGGTAAAATAAATAAACAAAAATTTCAAAATGCATAGAAAATATCACCACTTCCCTGTATATAAATATGTGTAAAGAGCAATAAAGTCAGGTTTGCAGGGCAGAGAAAAAGAGGTACAAGTAAGATTTTGCAAATTCACCAAATTGTCTTAGAAAAAAACTGGACATAAAGGCAAGATGTGATCATATTTGGTGATCAATACTTCTACTTTGGGGAATACATCCAAAATAAATACTTCTAAGGGAAAAATGTATTTTTTTCTCTCAGATATTTATAGCAAGTGATTTATTGGAAGCAAAACTCAACTCAATGGATGGATTAGCAAATTGCAGCCCTTGTCTTGATAAACATGTGGCCCAGGCAGATACCTATAAAGTTACATAAAAAGTATATTTAAAAGAAAAAAGAACAAAGTAACATGATCACGCATGTTAGAACTATATTTAGTTGAGATATGTACATATATGCCTAGAAAGTTGGGAACAAATGACATAAATAGCAAATATTTCAGAATTAAAGCAAAGGTTAAAGTGTAATCTATATGAAAAAATCATCAAAATTATGAATATAGAAAAAATGATTTTAATGTTCTCACCAAATAAAATAGAATGATCAATCATTTTGTGTAGTCAGAGGGCAAGATAAGACATGCAAGTGGATGTTCTGCTTAATGAAACTCTAAGAGACTTGGTAGCAAGGGTAAATGTACACACTTTGCAACCCCCAGAAAATCTATATCATGACAGCCTGTTTCTTTTGGAAGGTCTTAATTAAGCCAACCCATTGTTCCTTCTGTAAACATGTTAGTTTATTGTTCTTCCCCCATTTCTCCATGGATGTTGACATTAAGTTTTTAGTTCTGATCAAATATGATTTAAAACTACAGGAAAAGTTAATTAATTTTGACCTCCCTCAATGGAAATGTGTGATAATTTATGCAAGAGGAGTCTCAGTTATCTTCATAGTGACATCATACTGATTAGTTTTTCTAAATCAGGCAAATTTTATCTTGGCAAGATTACTCAGAAACAGTAGATAGATACCAAACTTCACTTTGTCCTATCTCCTTCTTGTCTGTCCACTTGAACTGTCACTGCAAGAAATCCATCTTTTTAAGGTAAGATTACAATTAATAATACAAAATATCCCCTGGGAAGCCCTCTCTCTCTCAGAGGCTGTGATTTAGGTAGTACCAAGAAGTTGTGTTTGGTTTGATCCACACACGGTTACATTGTGTTGCTGACCCTGCCCTCCTGATTTGAAAACTTTTGATAGAGTATATATACTTTTACATTTACTGTAGCCTCCTCCATTCCAACACCTGGCTGCTTTATATATTTGAGTTTATCACCTCCTCAAGTGTTAAGTTACTCTCATACAACCACTTTAAGCCATTCCATGTTTTTTTTTTCCTTCACTGATTTCTGGAATAGTATTTCCTATCAGAAATGCTCAATGTCGTATATTTTCTGCTTCTTTGATTCTGTTTATTAACATTTCACAGCACAGCCTGATTCTTAAACTCCTTGAGGGTAGGGATAGGTCTAAGTAATTTTGTATCTTTCACAGTACTTAGTAGGAGGCCTTTCATTTAGGGGCTCCCTGACTGCTAAATGATTGGCTATTATACAACTGAGGATAAATAAAGAGTTTAACATCAGATAGAATGATATTATCCATGTTGTGCTTTAAAGTTCACAAAACAAAACATATGGTTTATGCTGTTTTATCTTTTCAATCCTCTCTGGACAGGCGTGGGAGTAGAAACAGGGAACAGAATATGAACGCCCTGACTCCTGAGAAAAGAGGTGGAAGTTATGAGGAATAAGTATACTTATGCTTATCCCAATGTATTTCAAATTAGTTCTTTGACCTTGACCTTGAGTTTCAAACCCAAATGTCTAATTACCAGGTAGATTATGAAAGGCAGAACAATTGGAGTTGATATCCCTGCAGCTCAAAGATATTTATGGCTTAATTCATTCCAGAAAGGACTGCCCTTCCTTCTCACCATGAAGTTAGGCTTGGCCATGCGACTAACTCTGATTGATAAGTTGTGAGCTGGACTGAGATGTGTCACTTTCAGGCTGAAAAATTTCATAACCAGCTTGAAACATCATCCGCTGCTTCCTCCCTGCTACTGTCTTGGTAGCCCATGTTGCTATAAATGGGACATAAAATGCAACAGAGAATGTTTTGTCGACACGTGGACAACTGTGTCTTGAAGAGTTGCTTGAATTGGCAGTTTTCAGATATTGAGAAGTAATCTGCTGTTATGTTAAGTCACTGTGGTTTTGAGTGCAATATAGCTATTATGGTTGGTATACAGTCCGAGTGTCTCTCAAGGCTTCAAGTGTTAAATTTAAGCCCCACTGGGAGGTATGGGGTGGGGCTTAATCCAATTGTGGCTTAAAGGTAGAGCCTTTGAAATCTTTAGGATTATGTTAGGCCATTAGGGTGGAGCACAGGATTGAATTCTTGGTGACTTTATAAGCAGAGGGAAAGAGATGTACACCACAGACACACATGTTCCTCTCTCTTGCCATGCGGTACTCTGTGCTGCCTCAACTCTATAGCAAGATTCTATAACCAGATGAGGTCCCTAGATCTTGCATCTCTAGAACCATGAGCCCAAATAAACCTCTTCCCTTAATAAAAGACCTGCTTCACATATTTCATTATAACAGTGAAAATGTACACTAACATAGTAATGGTTAATAGAGCTACTAATACCAGGGCTGGACATGTTGGAAGAACCTTTATTGACAGATTCAATAATGTAGTTGTCAAGAGTGTGGTCCTAAAGTCAGCTTTCCTGTGTTCATATCTAAGCACTCTTGCTACTTGGGTAAGTTCCTTAACTTTTCTGTTCTCCAATGTCCTTATCAGTGTGGTGGAATAATAAAGCATACCTTATACTGTTCTGTGCATAGGTGAATTTTTTCATGCGAAGCACAAACAGCATGTGTCTTAGAAAGGTGCTCAGTGAGGGTTAGTTATTTTTAATGTTATTACTACCCAGAAAGATTCCCAAGATGATAACTAAGGCTAGTGTATTTGTTTTTTTAGCACCAAACCTGCTTTTTATGTGTCTCCTATCTTAGTGGCATTTGCAACACTTGAGTTACAATACAAAAATGTGAAATCTTCTCATCATGCTTTGTCACCATGGATATTTAGACAGGTGCTGTAACTTGGCAGTTTTACTTTGGCAACATGAATAAATAAGCACAACTATTCATAATCTCTCTAAATATATTTCCTCTTTTCTCGTTGCCTGTGCATAATTCATTACCCCTTTCTTATAACAGGAGCCTCCTAATTTGTCTACCTGCTCCCATGTTTGGGAGGAAGAAGGATTAAAGTAGAAAGAACACATAGTTTTGTCATGAAAACTGACATTGAACTCTGATTCTATCTATTGCCAGCTGTGAGATTTCAGGAAATTTATTGACTTTCTCCATGTTTTTTTCTTTCATCTGTGTACATGGATACTTTATAGAATTGTTGAGAGACTATATGATGTGATTAAGGTAAAGCACTTAGCACATAGTAAAGAATCGATATTTTTAAAAAGATTTATTTATTTTAAAGGCAGAATTATAGAGATGCAGAGGCAAAGAGAGAGAGAGAGAGAGCTTCTATCTGCTGGTTCACTCCCTCGATGGCTGCAATGGCTAGAGCTGTGCCAATCCGCAGGCAGGAGCCAGTAGTTTCTTCTGGGTCTTTCATGTGGGTAAAGGGGCCCAAGGAGTTGGGCCATCTTCTATTGCTTTCCCAGGCCATAGCAGAGAGCTCAATAGGAAGTGGAGCAGCCGGGACTTGAACTGGTGCCCATATGGGATGCCAGCACTCCAGGAGGTGGCTTTACCTGCTATACCACAGTGCTGGTCCCAGAATCAATCACTATTGAGTTCTGTTTTCTCCAACTAATTTGGCCCAAATTCTTGCAAATGTTGTTTATCAAAAGATAAGACCAAATTCCTCTCCTCTGGAATCCTAGATTCCTTAGCATAGGATTCAACTGCCTTCCCAAACTGCCCTCAAACTACTTCCTCATGTCATGTCTTGCTGTTACTTGAAGGTACCTCTGAATTCCTGCCCATGTTGTTCATGCAGCTCCTTCTCTCCCTATCAGAAAGTCCATTTCCAATTTCAGAAATAGAACCATCAACTGAAATGTAAGATTTCCTTCATTCTTCTCTGTATCATTTAGATAGTGCTATGAATTTGTGGCACAAGAAACCACACTATACATCAATGTGTTAAAACACGTTGTTGTTTGGGCATACATGTATATGTTGACTGAAGGTTGTTGGAAGTAGGCTGGCCTCAGTTGGGGTGACTCAGCTTTGTTCTATATGGCTCTTCTTTCCCCCTAGGACAAACAGGTCAGTCTAGACAGCTTTATATGACAATGCCAGGTCTGGCAGCTCAAGCAGAAATACATAGGTTTCTTGATGGGGCACTGGCAGTCCATCAAATATTCCTCATTCTTTTGGGTAAAGCAAAGTCAAGGTGTAGGGAAGGATGGCCCTCCATAATGCAAGAGCACTGCAGAGTTTTGTGGCAAACGGTGTGTTTATAGGAGACGTGAAGAAATGGACCAAAAAGGTAATTCTACACTATAGTTGCAACGTGGCCAATGCTACACTCTAGTTGGAACTACACTTACTGCTGCAGTCTTGGAATAATATTTCTATCTCTTGAATAGGTATTAAATAGCTCTGCATTGTATTGTTTGTTTAAATACATACTGATTTCTTTCCTTTAAACTATGCTATGGTCTGAATGTTTGTGGCCCCTCAAGCTTTGTGTATTGAAATCCAAAGCTCCAAGGTGGTAGTATTAGTAGGTGGGTCTTTTAGCAGGTGATTAAGTCACAGGAGCAGAATATTCAAGAGTGGGATTAGAACCCTTAAAAAGAGTCCTGAGACACACATGTCCCTTTTGACATAAGACACAGCAAGAAATCATTATTTATGGACCAGAAAACCAGCCCTTAGCAGTCACTGAATCTGCCAGCTTCTTGGCCTTGGACGTCTCAGTCTCCCAAACTATAAGAAATACATTCTCGTAGTTTATATACTGCCTGCCTTATGGTATTCTGTTAAAGCAGCCCAAGTGAACTAAGATGAGCTACACACTTGTGGAAGGCAGGGATGTGTTTGCCTTATTTTTATTTTTCCAACAATACTTAACACTCTGCTTCATACACAGTGTTCAGTTAATGTTTTTAGAATTAGTATTTTTAAATGTGGAGTAAACCAGCTAACTAACTTGGAGATGTGTTTTAGCATTTTGTAAAAAGAAATTTGTGAAATGTTTTTATTCAGAGGAGAAATTCACAAATTGTTCCTAGAGAGAGGCTAAAGGATTTTTGTCTGAAGGTTCACTAAATTATCTATAAATCAGTAGTGATCATAGAAATTCAGTCAATAGGAAAAAAAAATTTGGCAAAGAAGGAACTTTGGGAGGAATTTTAGAAGGTATTAGTAACCATGGATTAAGAGGAAGGGATATTTGTATTTGTAAAATATGAGAGAATTTACCACTTGAAATTCAAAAAAAGACATAATAATTTTATAGGATAAGAATAAGTGACTCACATAGTTGTGTTTTGTCAAAGGTCATCATTGGGAAAGCATCTGTTATTCAGTGATGATTAATTATTACATTGGATGTGATAACATGGTGATTTTCTAATTGTATCATTCCATCAGCATTTGTTAATGGAAATATTAGTAAAGAAGGGCAAGTTACCTGCCACACACACCTTTTATCCACCACCCTTTGAGACTCCTAAGGACTCCAATGGATTCCGTTTTTATTCAACATATTATAAATAATAACTAGTTATTTTTTAATGTTAGAATTGTCCTACATTTGACAAGCAAGAGAACTTTTAAGCTGGATCCGATATGCTTGCAACATTTATCCAGTACCTGAGAGCGCTTCCTTGCTTTCAAGCCAACCAAGGTATTTTGGGCTCCACTTTCATCTCCTTGACCCAGCCTGAAGTCAGCTAGCCATTCCTCCAAAGATTTCTGGTTCCTCTTAGCAGAAATGGTATTTAGAAACTGGAATCTGGGTGCCAGGAGTGCTCATTGTTACTGGAATGTTATTGCTTTTAAAAAGTCTTTTTGGTGGGCAGATTACATACAGATAGATAACTATTTATCTATCTGTCTAATTTTCTGGCTTTGTTCAGAATTACTGAATTAATATTGCTATCAACAGCAGACATATTATCTGAAGTTTAGATTTCTTTTCAATACTCTTTGCCCTTAAGTTAGTAGGATATAGGAACATTGGAGCATGATCACAGATTATTATTTAAAATATGAGTTATTAATTATGAAAAGGGAAATGTAACTTTATGATTGGGGGATATAGTAATTGCCTCCAAGTCCATGGTCAAATTTGACATCACCAACAATGATATGCCTTCTGAAATTATGCACTGGAGAATTTCACAACATCACTTTGGCAAAAATGCTTACCACCTTGCCAAAAAAGGCTTATCTTTAATTTCCTATCTGTGAGTAAAAAAAGTCAGACAAGTCCAGACTGTGAAATATTTTATCAAATAACTGGCCCACACTTTTCAAAATTGTCATTGTCATGAATGATCGAATGAGAGGAAGGGCCTATTCTCGATTAAAAGAAACTAAGATAATCAAATATAAAATAGAATAAAGGATATAGAGGCCCATTATAAAATGAACTTATTGTTCAACTCCATTTTCATCTTTTTGGAGTGCTTCCATATGTATTTTGGAGTATACAGGGACAGGAAACGTACATGCACATGCTGTGTTAGAGTTGTTTCTTTTTCCTTTTTTTTTTTTTTTTAATTGAAGACAAACTCTTCCTTAGTGAGATGTCAATACATAATGAGGCTGGCGCCGCGGCTCACTTGGCTAATCCTCCACGTGCAGCGCTGGCACCCCAGGTTCTAGTCTCAGTTGGAGTGCCAGATTCTGTCCCGCTTGCTCCTCTTCCAGTCCAGCTCTCTGTTGTGGCCCGGGAAGGCAGTGGAGGATGGCCCAGGTCCTTGGGCCCTGCACCCCATGGGAGACCAGGAGAAGCACCTGGCTCCTGGCTTCGGATCAGCGCAGCGCGCCGGCTGTAGCGGCCATTTGAGGGGTGAACCAATGGAAGGAAGACCTTTCTCTCTGTCTCTCTCTCTCACTAACTCTGCCTGTCAAAAAAAAAAAAAAAAAAAAAGAGAGAGAAATACATAATGAATGAGCTAAAAATTAAGAGAATAGCAATATAAGTGTGTCATTTTTGAGTTGTGCAGGTAAATGCCAAAAGTTTGGATGAAAAGAGATGAGAAGAGTGGCCTTTGGAGAGTGAGAAATGGTGGTGGTGAGATCCGGGCTCTGCAGCTGAGCTGCATGATTATTTCAAACTCCTGTTTACACAATGCTCATAAATCCTAAATCTCAATTTCAAAATAAAATTAACCCAAATCTGAAAACAGAATTAGAAATGAGTACCTCCTCTGAAGAGCTAGAGTAGGGTAAATTGCAGTGGGACTGTGAAGGAACCAGTGTGTCCAGGGAGAGTTCTCTTAAAGCTCACTGTGGGGAGGCTGTTGAGAAGTTCAGGCAGGGGCATCAGCATGCAGCTATCACAGAGGCATAATGAGTCCTTTTCTTTCATTATTTCAAAATTAATTATTTAGTATTTAAAAATTATTTGTTTTTTTTGTTTGTTTGTTTGTTTGTTTACTTGAAAGGCAGAGACAGGGAGAGACAGAGAAATAGAGATATCTTCTATCTGCTGGTTCACTCCCCAAACAGGCACAGCTGGGACTGGGCCAGCCTGAAGCCAGGAGTCCAGAACTCAATCTGAGTCTCCTATGTGGGAGGCAGGGACCCAACCACTTGAATCATCACTGCTGCCTCCCGGGATGCACATTAGCAGAAAGCTGGAACCGACAGCCAAGTTGTATTTCAAACTCAAGCACTCCAATATGGGATCCAAGTGTCTTAAGACTGGTGTTCTACTCTATCAAATGCCTGCCAAATCTAATTTTTAAAATATTTACTGACCTTATTCTTTAGGTCCTCATAAAACTCTTTCATCCATTTATTCATTTGGACACTGCCTACTCATTGGGACTATGTAAGTGAACAAAACAGACCAGGCCCCTACATTTTTGGTGCTTAAATCACCCTTCTCACCAGGTCTGTGGCCTGTGCATTTGAGACTTGTGAAGAGAGACCTCCCAACCCACAGATGGGCACTTCAGGAATCCCACACAGCTCTAGGGTACGTGTGTGTGTGTGCATGTGTGTTTTTGTGTGCATGCACTAATGAAGTCCAACCTAATTCACATATCATGGGACTACTGTCTCTACCTATGAATGACACACACCTATTCTCCCATGTTCTTTCAACAACTGGTCAACTTCTCCCTGTGGGATGTTCTTTCCCTTTTTTTTTTTTTTAAAGATTTCTTTATTTTACTTGAAAGTCACAGTTACACAGAAAGAGAAGCAGAGAGAGAGGGAGAGAGAAAGGTCTTCCATCTGCTGTTTTACTCCCCAGATGGCCGCAATGGCCGGAGCTGCACCAATCTGAAGCCAAGAGCCAGGAGCTTCCTCCGGATCACTCACAAGGGTGCAGGGGCCCAAGGACTTGGGCCATCTTCTACTGCTTTCCCAGGCCACAGCAGAGAGCTGGATTGGAAGTGCAGGAGCCCATATGGGATGCCAGCAGCTCAGGCGGTGGCTTTACCTGCTAAGCCACAGCACCGTCCCCTATTCTTTTCCTTTAACACAGGCAGGAGATCAAGTTGCACTGTCTTAATCCTTGAGCTGGGTTCCTCACATCTCCCAGCTTCAGAGGGGAAGGGTGCAGGGTGATGGGAGTGGAGAGACCTTATATCTTTCCCAGATGTGAGCAGAATCACCTCATCACAGCAACTCTGGACAATGAAAGGTCTCACTGAAGGGGATGTGAAGAAGAGGTGGATGCCAGTGACTGTTCTGGAAAGGCTCATGTGGAAAGAGAGAGAAAAGGAATGTTGAGGGCGCTGATCCATGGCTCATGAAGGAGTCTTAGAAAATTCAGAGAAGGGGATGAAGTGACTAAGAGAAGGGAACTAGTGGAAGAAGAGATACACATTTTTAACAAGATTTATTTATTTTTATTTGAAAGGCAGAGTTATGAGGATAGGGGAGAGAAAGAGAGAGAGATGGAGAAAGAGAAGGAGATAGATTGAGAAAGTGAGGAAGAGAGAGAGAGAGAGAGAGAGAGAGAGAGAGAGAGAAATCTTACATCACTGGTTTACTCCCCAAATGGCTACAACGGCTGGGACTATTGATTCCATCCTGGTCTCCTATGTGAGTGGCAGGGGCCCAAGTACTTGGTCCATGTTCTGCTGCTTTCCCAGGTGCATTAGCAGAGAGCTGGATTATAAGTGGAACAATTGGGACTCTTATATAGGATGTTTGAGTTGCAGGCAAGAGCTTAAGCCTCTGTGCCACAACACCAGCCTGGAGTTAGAAAATTTATCTCCATTTTGTATTAGCATTTGCATCATTATCTGACTGCCTCCGGTAATAAGATCTTCCAAAATGCCTTCACATAGAAATAGAGTTTCTCATCCATATTGTCTGTAGTGAAAGAAATTAGGGGTCTATTTCTCAAAGAACTTGACTAACCTGATGGCAAAACACAAAAGAATGTGTCTTCTTTATATGATAATGGTTAGACTAGAGACAGATTTTTCTTGAAGCATTTTGATGAGAAAAACAAAAAGGTAGAGGATCTATTCAGAGATAAAATTAAGATGGTAAAGATTTTGCTGTTAGGCAGCCAGCTAGGTCAAGCAGATACAGTGTTGTCGTGGTCTCTGCTGTGTGAGAGGGGGAAAAATACGTAAGCAGTGCCAGATCTGACTGTGCTTAACAGGGGGTTATCTCCCTTCAGGGTGCATCCTGCAAGAGCTGAGTGATGCTGCAAGTAACACCATGCAGACTCTTCCCTTTCCAGCACAGAGAATTCTTAGTATTCCATCTCCTATCTCCTCCTTTCTAGGTTCAGTCACTCCTGTCTGCGAAACCATCTTCCTTATTCCTCCCTTCCTTCTCTTCTCCCTTCTGTCTCCTTGTCTAATTCAAAAATAAAAGGATAGTTTTAGGAAAGCATTAATGAAATGTTTCCCTGAGTGCAGCGCGTCAATGTCTAGAAGTGTATTGTTATAACGTACACAACAGGCTCAATAAAATCCTCTGGATAATGAATACTTTTTTTCCTTTTTGGAGGACAGGCAGGTCCTGAGACAAGGGGATGAAGGTTGTTTAACCTTCTCTTTGAAAATGCACTGCCCAAGTTGAATAATTAATATCATTATGATAAGAACAAAATAGAGATTCTTTTCGAAGAGTAATGATGGCAGAGGCAGGATCTTAGTATGCTGTGAGAGTTATTAAAATTGAATGCTCTGCCTATGTTTCCTGTACACTCCAGGAATTGCAAGCAAAAAAGATGGATTCGATTTAGCAGAAGGCATTAATATGCATGTTGTCAACTGAGCCTTTAATGAATTATTTTTTCAAAGATAAAAATCATTCGAATATTTTCTCCAGAAACCAAAAGCCCATTTGACATTAAGTAACAAGCCGAGGCAGACTGACTTTGAAGCTAATGTGGCCTCAGATTCACAGACGCTCACTTGGGGCCCCTTCGAAGGCCATGGGAAAGGCCCTAATAATGTGTATAAATGTTGTAGTAAAATTTGCAAAAGTAGCATATTTTAATTACTATGATTTAGATTGCTGTCTTTGCCCACTTCAATTTCCAGGTCAGATTTGTTCTCATGCTGGGTGTCAGGAGAGTGGTGGTGAGCATTTTTGAGATAAAGCTGAATTCAGGAGGAAGTTCAATGGAAACACCTTACTCTGGGTTTAGTGAGATCTATTCACAAGGTCTACCATCCATCCCTTGTAGAGTTATTGACAGCTGTCACAGGATATGCGCTCCAGGAGTCATCTTTTTATTCTAGTTGGAGAAAGAGCTGATGGTCACTTACCTCAAGTTGTTGACTGCTTTGGTATTTTATAATATTCTCCCCACACCCACCTCAAATTTATTTCAAAAGTGGGGTATTTTCTTCTTGATTTGAGGGGAAGAGAAAGAGGCAGAGAGAGCGAAAGTGCACACCTGCTAGTTCAATCCCAAAAGCCCACAATGGCTGGGGCTGGGCCTACCAGAAGCTAGGAGCCAGGAACTCCTGTCTCCCAGGGTCTGCATTAGTCGGAAGCTGGAGTCCTGGGCTAGAGTCAGGTGTGGAACCCAGGCACTCTGATATGTGATGTGGGTGTACTAACCTTTGTCTTAACTGCGAGGCTAAATGCCTTCTACAAAAGAGCACTTTAAACACACATGATGAGTTAGAATTTTCTTTAAAGAAGCTAAGAGTAATGTTTCCCACTAGAAAACTGCCCAAGGCTTGTAACATGAGTACATCAACATTAAGATTCTAAAATTTTTCATAGTCTGGGAAGAAGAGAAACCCAGAGAGAGACCTAAAAAAAGTTTATTCAAAGAGTTCAGGAAGCTTGATTGTACTACGTTAATTGCAATGTGGAAAGACATTTTGGACTTTGATAAAAAAAAAAAAAACAGTGAGAAATTACAGACTGTTGCTTAGGATATATTCAAAGAGTTCCTTCCTTTATTATCTACATTTATTTATTAAAGAGCCAAGAAGAAACGCAGAAGAAAATTAATGCAACAGGAAACAAGAGATAAAGATGAGCTCTGACAACAACAGAGATTAATCTGACATCAAGGAGCAAATTACAACATTTTTGTTTCCAATCATAGCAAAACTGTAATTCTTTAAGGAGAAAAGGGAAATTTTGAATGGAAGCAGTGAATGGGCTTCTGGATTGTCTGATAACCCAATTAATGAAGATGATTGATTCATATTAACACACTGTGAACCGTTTTAAATTTTATAGCTTGTTTGAGACAAAGTACTGGCATTGATGAAGATAATAAAAAACTTTGCATTGACCAATTAATTAGTGTCATCTATTAAAGTGATATATAGTATTTATTAGCCTAAGAAAACTAGAAATCTTTGTAATTTATATTTTACATATCAACGAAGTTTGACAAAGTTTTTTCCAAATTCAACAACAATCCTAAAAAATGTACATTGCACTACTGCCAATACACAAGATAATTTTCTAAATTATCTATAATGCAAAATAACTTTTAAACTGCCATATTGGAGAACAGATTGGATTCTTATCCCATGCTTGGATATTTTGTTCTATTACCTCCATAGAAAATAATATTTTAATCATAATGTGAAGAGATGCTCAAAGAGTATGCAGTGAAAAAGCATACATAAGCAAGCATTACAGAATGGTTAGGACATTAATGAAATTGTCATTAGTTATATTTTTATTTTTGTGGCATTTGTAAGTATTTAAAAATTTTATATTGTTTCATTTTCTTAGGTAAATACATTTACAACTGTTTTAAACTTTTTTTTTTCTGCAAGGTCGGTGTTGTGGTGTAGGATAAAACTGTCACCTATGGCACATCTGCCATTCTTTATGGGCACTGGTTCTAGTCCTGGGTGCTCCACTTCCAATCCAGTTCTCTGCAACGGCCTGGGAAAGCACTGGAAGATGGCCCAAGTGGTTGGGCCCCTGTACTCATGTGGGAGACCTGGATAAATCTCCTGGTTCCTGGCTTTGGTCCAGCCCAGCCCTGGTCAATGCAGCCATTCAGGGAGGGAACCAGCAGATGTAAGATTTCTCTGTCTTTCCCTCTCTCCCTGTAACTCTGCCTTTCAAATAAATAAAATAAATCTTTAAAACAAGCATTTTTTTCTCCTTAAGAGGGAACCCAAATAATATGAGCTTCATGCCCCACCCTTTGGTGCTAGAGTTTGATCTGAAAGATGTTACCGGATGCTGTTTTTGGCCAAGCAAACATGGGCTTTGCATGTGCTGTTTAGACCATGGACAAGTGTCTGTATCTCCTGGGATCCTTTCTGAATAAAGTGCAAAATTCAGTGCTCAACAGTGTCATTCGCATCCTGGGGCAGAGCTTTTCCTCAATAAATAATGCTGTGAAATCTAATCTCACATCTTGGCTTCTTAGAATACTGCCCTCTGTGCTGCCTGACTTGGAGTTCGGAAATGTATGTTTGCAACATTGACAAGTGGCATTTCCAATTTCCTGATTCTCTGTGGTCCTCGGAATAGTTTCATGGAAAGCCCCGTGGTCCATGGAGACAAAGGTTGTCGGTGAGAAGTGCAAGTGAGTGATGGGGAGTTTGCTGTGAGTGACAGGGAGTGATGCTGACTAGGTAATGAGAACCATGGAGGAGGGATATCACTTTCTACTTCACTCCACATGGTACCTAGAGTTAGTCTTTCCAAGATTATTAACAAATGCTTGGAAAATTATTTTCAAGTAGTCATAAAAAACTTAATATTTATCAATACCTATTGTACTGGTAGAATTGAACTGAGTATTGGGAATATCTGGGAAACTGAGATGATGCTCTTCCGTCTAAGGAGATAGGTAAGTAGTTGGGCAATACACCTAAAAATACAATTTTAAGTTTAACATGGTGTCATTGTCTTTTTATTAGAGCTTGATAATGGTTATTTTTGTATGATTGGCAGTTTTGTATGATTGAACATCAAGAGTTTCATTTAGCTTGACACAGATGGCCACGGTATTTCTTCCCTTTCATGATAGTGGGCCAAGCATTGCTTTGGGGCATTTGGTATCTCTGGCATGTGGCAATACAGGCAAGAGTATCATCCATTGTCATAACAGATCACACAAACTCTCCCATACATTTCAAAATGCAGGAAGGGTGTCTGCGGGGAAGGTGGTAAGGACCAATCCCTCATTGTAAAAATCCTTGAACATGTTACAGAAATCAGTCGAAGTTGGCTGACTGAAAAATGTCCCCGGAGCACATGAGACTGGTGCTGGAAACTGAAGGAGGGGTGGGAGGGTTCAAATGGACTTGCTGGGTTGGGCTAGGGAGGAGGCAATAAGAGAACAGAAGAGAATGGCATTATTTTGGTGCAGGGGATTAGAGATAGGAAGGAGGAGGTGGGCTCTGAGCTAAAAAGAACAAATCAAAAGTTACAAAGCAGAAGGTCAAGGCATGAAGACCCTTGAGTGAGCTGGGACCATAATCTGCAGACACTGGCCATTCCTGGAAGGCCCAGGGAAGAGGGTTTCAGGGAGGCTCTCCCAGGCACCTGCTTCCTGCATCCTCTGCAGTGCTCCTGGAAACCAGCACCTGGAGGGTCTCCTGGGTTCACTGTTTCCCACCAAGAGGACACAGGAGGTTGTGCAGTGTGTGGAAGGGCTGCAAGACCAGCTCCATGCTGGTTTCACAAAATAAAGCAATGCCATTACGGAGAGCGAGTGATCTGCGGGTCAGCACACTGTGTATTTGTGTTTGCAGGAAATGCTTAGGTGTTTGCATGCATCTTAAACATCTTAGATTCATAGACTAAGTCTGACACAAAACAGGAAACAAGAAAGGATTAGTTCAGATTCAGATGTAGTAGGAGTAGTGTCTGGCCTATAGGACATTAGAACACAGATGATGGCTTGTACACAGACCACAGCTCTGAGCTTCCAGGTGTACCCAACTTCCCACAGTAGGGAGGGCCTCGTGAGTGAGTGTGTGTGTGTGTGTGTGTGTGTGGCTGCATCTTGGGAGTGTGGGAGAAAAGCCCATAATTCAACCCAGGTGAAAATGCTCCACCTCTAACATTCTGGATCTTTGAAAAGACCAGTGAGCAAAAGCATTATGCATATACAACAACAAAAAATCCTATGGGAGGTGGTGAGAAGCGCGATTAAAATACGAAACAGTTTAGGGAGGAAGAAGTGCATGCATGTTTTAAAATAAGAGGGTGGATTTGCCAGTGCTTTGAAATCGAGTTTCCTGGAGGGATTATTCACCTGTCTCACCATCGTCTCTTCTTGAGGTCTTTCAGTGATAGGATTCACTTTAGTAAAAGAATCAGAACTCCTGTAAGCTGTGCTAGCAGTCAGCTGGGCACAGGGTAGTCTGCCCCGTGCACAACGGAGGCCTTAATTACGCTTGCTTCATCTATCGTTCCCGCATCAGCATTCTGTGCTCAAAATAGACCTTAAGCTCCTTGAAGGCAAGAGCTGGGCCTTGCACTGAGCCCAGCACAGGACAGCAGCGTGGCGAGCAAAGACTGCCGGAGGAGGGGCACTACAGCCGGGGGTTTTCAATGTCAAACCACCGCTCCCCTCGGCGGAGGAGCCTCAGCCTCCCACCCAGGCCACTGTCCCACCCTCCCGCCCCCCGCAGCCCGCCGCCCGCCCTCGCGGCTGTTCCCCGCTGCGGCCAGGAGGAGGCGCCACGCACTCGGGCTAAGCCTTTTCCCCCCTCGCTACCCCACTTCCCCCAGCACATGACGTGGGAAGCTGCCTCCGCCGGCGTCTTGGCCGTAGGAGTGAGGGGGTGAAGGGGTTTGGGGGTGGGGTGGGGTGGGGGGTGTGGAGGAGGAGGAGGACACGCGCGCGCACACCCTGGGCGCAGAGACACCGGCCCCGGCCTTGCGGGGCTCTGCTCCCTCCACGTCCCTGAGTGGGAGGTAGGTGTGTGCGAGCGCGAGGGGGAGCCCCGAATGCAGACTCGGAGACCTGCGATCCCCGCCCTCCCCCGGCCCGGGCGGCGAATTTGCCTTCCTCTCCCCTCCTCTTCCTCCCCGGCTGCCGCGCGCTCCACTCGCACCGCCTGCCTCCCCTCCCCCGGCTCTGAGCATCACCAACTGGAATCTGGGCTCCTGCCTCTCCACCCCCCCCCCTTTTTGAGAAAGGAAGGCTCCCCCCACCCCCACCCCCCTTTCAAACACCGCTTCCTCTGGCTTCTTCACCTCTAGGAAATCTCGGGGCTTCGCTCGATCGAAAGTGCTCGCAGGGCGATTCGCGATCACCCCAATCCAGAAGTGCTGGCGTCCGAACGCTTTCCCTTGTGCTTTGCAAAGAAGAGTCCTGAACTTCCAACCCCCCGAGACGGATCATTAATCCTGCTTTGCAGGGCAGGAAAACCCTGAATCCCCCGCCACCGGCCGCCCCTCTCCGGAGACTGCCACCGCGGAGGCGCGCGGAGCCGGTGCGTAAATACCCGCTTCGGAGTCTCTTGTCTCAATTTGGGGGCTTGAGGGTGGTAGGCGGAGAAAGGGTCGAGGCACTGCACCCGTTACCCAACCTGGTGTTAGGTAAAGCTCTTATTCCCGTAGAAGCCGGCGCCTGCTAATTTGGACGCGGCTTTTTTTTTTTTTTAAGAGCTTTTGTTGGGGGGAGGGGAGTGTAAGGGGATAGGGTGGTCTCTGGTCTTTCTGGGAGGCCTAATCCCCTTTCCGGGCAGAGAGGCTGGGCAGCGGTGCCGCCGCTGAAGCCTCCCGCCGCGACCCTCCGTCCAGTGGACACGTTGCAGGTGCAGCCCCGTGCGCTGCACATCAGCGCGGCGGCGGCGTGAGTGTGCGCGGGCGTGAGTGTGAGTGCGCGCGGGGGCGCGTGCGCGCCGGGGGCGTGTGTGCGCGCGTGTCAGTGTGCCCCTTCCAAGAAATGCCCAGTGTGCTGCCCGTGCACAATCAGAGCCCATTGAGCACCAGCCCGGGGTGGGAGGAGGCGCTGCTGCTGGAGGCGATGGGGAGAGCGAGCCAGACATGTCAGCAGCACTGCAGATGGGGCTGGGGGCCGCACTCGCTGGCGAGTTAAGTGGGGATTGGGTTTGTGCGTGTGTGCGAGCGTGCGGCTCTGTATGGGGCCTCGTCCTCCCTCCCTCCCTTCTCGTCCCCACTTCCCTCCTTCGCTGCCTGCCTCCCTCGCTCTTCCATTCAGGTTGGCTTTCCCACCTCGCGTCCATGCCTGTCCCAGGAATGGTATAGCCAGACCTTTTCTGAATTATTTATAGACCGGTGCCAGCCGTTTGCAATTCCTCTCGTGTGCGCTCTGTGGGAAATGCGGGGTTTCCTCCCCCTTTTCCTTAGACCGAATTGATACCTTTTTCGGAATGCATCCTTCTCACCCTCGAATCCAGCCCTGACCGCCAGCCTCTTTTTCCGCCTTAGGAAGGGGACGCTCTGGGAATGACCATGCTCCACGGAGGGACGGAGCCGGCCCCCAGCTTCTCCGCCCGGAGCTGCCTCCACTAACGCTCTAAAAACAAACAAACAAAAAACCAAAAAACAAAAAAATCCCGTAATTGCCAGAAGAATCATTAAAAATATATTCCAGCCACTACCCTCACATGCCAACGGAACCGTTACTCTGAATGCTGCATTGTGAGCTGCACTCCATGCCCTGAATTTAATCTTTTTTTCCCCCCTCTGAATTTGCCTCTCTTCAAGACACAAGATTAAAACAAAATTTACGCTGAACTGGATTTTAAATGATCTTCCGTCCATTTATCCTCCGCCTCCCCTATGTGGATATGCAAGCGAGAAGAGGAGACTGCACATTCCCAACATCATTCCCAACATGCTCACTCCCTTAATCTCTCCGTCTACAGCGTTGGCTTCTACAAACCGAGGTAGGACAGATTCTGTTCTATCTTTTCCTCACCTGGGCTGGGAATGCCTTGTTTTGTCTGTCTTCGTCTAGTCCCTCCAGTGGCTTTTTTTTTTTTTTTTTTGGCAAGAAAAGGTAACAAGATCTTAAAATAATGCTGTGCAGGGCAAAAGGCTTATCACAAAGATGGGGATCTCCTGTGTTATTTCTTTTCTTTCTCTTCATCAAACAGGTTTTGGGTTTTTGGGGAGCAGCGGGGGCCGGTGTATGTAGGCACGGAACATATGTTGGGTGGCATAAGCGGTATATATGTCTATGTATGCAGACACAGCTAGCTGGGAGACCTGTGTGATTTTTGAGTTGAATAGCATTTTATTCACCCAGAACTAAAGCTCTGATTTTTATGGGCATCTAGCTATCTTCCCCTTCCCCCAGACTGGCTTTTTCCCATTGCCACCTTCATGCTTCTCGTTCTATCTGCTGTCTCTACCTTTCTAGGCATCCTTTCTATACCCTTTAAAAAATAACAGTAAGAGCTGAGATTACAATGGTTGCTGCCTTGGAATCCACTTACTGTCTACAGGGTTGACACTGGGCCCAGAGGTCCCAGGAGGCCTATTGCAGGGGGCCAGGTGTAGGTGAGGAATTGGGTTGGTCTAAGAACACCTGGAATTGGAGGATGCTGCAGGGTAATAGGACTTTAGTCTTCAGCTGGGAAAGAAGGAAGCCTGTCAATATTCTGCTTTTAATTTATATATATATATATTTTTTTCGTGTGCTATTATTTCTGAGCTGTAAATTTCTCCTTCTGTCTACACATCTATTTATACCCCCACATCCTCCAAGCAAACTGTTACTTCCACACTCTTGCAAAATGGCTATCTTGCAGAGTTCTAAAATGCTGTGCATGTGGAACGGGTGCAGAATTCGACACGTGAGTCTTTGTGTTAAACAAAGAGATGTGCTGTTTGCATGTGTTGGTTTTGTACCCTCAGAAAATAGAATGAATACTTTAATTTTCGCCCTCTCCTACAATTGTGCAAGATGTGAAATGTGGTTAGGCAGTATTTTAAGGTACTTGAAAAGAGAAATAGCAGGAGAAATGCAAAAGACTTAGCTAATGACTCTTGAGCTAGTCACTCGTGCAATCCTAGACAACTCTTGAGAAAACCAGATCTTCTACAGGCTGGCAGGCCATGGTGGGGAGTGGGCTGTTCATCTTCTTGGTCCCCTTGCCATAAATCCTCACACTTTGAAGGCATCCAAGTGCAAGGAGTAGGTTGGGACAGAGATCTTCAAAAAATATATTGCAGAATCAGTAGCATTAATATTCTTTCTGAACGTGTTCCCCTCCACATCTTTTCCCCCCAGCTTGTTAAAATACAAAATCCTTTGAAAGAATCTGAAATGCTGAAGAAGTAGCAGAAGGTCCTTGTCACTCGACATGGCAGTAGTTGCTCATTTTGCATTGTCCAGAAAGGTTGGACATCCTCCACATTTACTGCCCCCCACCCCCTAGGTTCCACTCTTTTGAGCTTTCATTGCTGAAACATGATCTGTGACCATGATGTAAGCAGAGTGGGAGAGTGCAATCCACTTTGAACCCTGTTTTCATGACCTCTTTTCTGTTATGTGCTCACCTGTGCTGGTTCCCCATCTGCTTCTATGCCTTCATGTGGGAGGGTAGACTCTTTATTTCAAAATAGAACAGAAGTATGGGTGAGGAGGCAGCTCCATGTGCCATGATTTTCCCCATACAGATGGACAAGGGGAATGGGTATAGATAGGCTGTGTAATCCCCCTTGCATCCTTGGTGCCCACGACACTGGGTAGGTCCTTGGAATGTCTGTTGGCAATGAGGTTGACAAGGAGGCCTTTTGACAGGTCTCACACACCCCGTTCATCTTGAATGCCAGTGGGATTAATCCAGGTTCCAGGCTGTCATTAGTTGACCCTAGGATGAAGAAAGGAAGGAATAGCTAAACGAAGAAGGTGTTGAAGAAGAGAAGGACAACGGGGTGAGAAAGTCATCCAGAAAAACAGGAGAGGTAATCCAACTGGAATGGGTTGTTAGGATTCAAGGAGGAATGGCCGCAGGTGGTGGGTAGCTTTTCCATATCCACAGCCATTTAGAGAACCTGGTGGCAGGTGTTCCCTATCGCCAGGAGCAATTTCTGGGAGGCTGTGGCTCAGTGGTGTACAGCCATTGTTCTCTCCCCTGCTACCCTTGCCAGTACAAAGAGCTGACTGGGTTCTATTTTGTCTTCTCTCCTTCTGTCACCTCCCTTATAGTGTGGGTTACATGAGGGAAGAATTGTGACTGTTGGTGGGAGGGAGAGCACATCATTTCATTTCAATTGATGAGCCTCTATGATGTACATTTAAAAAAAATAATAGGGAAATAAGAACTTCCCAGGAAAACAGGGGTAAGGGCATTAGATTGGTGGTTTCTAGGGAAGGAAGCAGGATGTGGTGGTTATGTTCTCTCATGTGTTTCATCTTTGGTCAAGTGTGACGGGTCTGTGCACACAGGGCAGCATGGCACTTAGGGAGGGAGGCCAGCATGCAATAGAGAGGGGTAGGATGTGCTACAGCATTGTCTAATTGTCCCTCTCCCATTGGTTTCATCTCTAGGAAGCCTATTTGTCTATAGAGTCTTGCTTTGCTACTGTTTGTATGTGATTTTTATTAGAGGTGGATGCAGACTGAGAATAAGTAACGATATAAAATGCCAGGAAAGGAGAGGGAAGAGAAAAATCCTCTAGTCACTACTTTTTGCACACCAAATGCCTATTTTCTTTTTCTTTTTTTAAAATCTGATTGAGAAGAGCGACTTCTTCTGGAGGAAGGATGAACAGCAGAAACCTTGATGTGTTCCTGCTTTGCCTCCAGAAAGATGGCTTCAGAACCTTGACCGTCTTTCTTGACCTTCAGGCACAGGCCCAGTGCTGTGTAGGGAAGGGTGAAGGGCACTGGGGAGGTGGACACATGCACTGAAATTGGTTGGTAGAACAAGATGTGCTTGACAGGGAGAAAGAAGACTGAACAGTTCCAGCATTGGCCACATCATTATCCATTCTTCCTGTTACTCTGTGAATGAGATAAACCCAGAGTTTTTGATCTTCATGTTCAAGATTTTAAAAATGAAGGTGACGTGTCTGTTACTATTAACAGGTTCAGGCAAAAAATCAGTTAATGTCTCTGGACTAGGAAATATAGAAGCAGGCAGGAGAAAGAACACATTGTATATGAAGAGACCATAGCCAAAAATTAGCATTTAGAAACCAGGTATGAGAAAAGAGGCTAGGGCTGAAGTCACCATTCTAAAGGTTGGAAAACTATTGTTCCCAGCGATGCCTTTTCTCTTTCATAATCAAGACCAGGCTGACCAAACCGCTTATCTCACGTCTCCTGTTGCAGTCAGGAGTAGATGAGCTGGAAAAGTTAAGCTCCTCCTTTTCCTCTGTGCCAGTCTACACCCTCCTGAAGAATTCTAGAAATTTCTTCGTTCCAGTAAACTACATTTTCAGTCTGTGCTATTGTGCCTAAGGTTGGGAACTAGTGTGCTCTCTGCAAATAAACATAGATCAAAAGAGCTACTGGTCTAATGAATTGTTCACATTTATTAAAGCACATCTTCTCTTTGCAACCACAGCAGAAGTCTCTAGGGAGAGTAGATTAGTGGTTGAATTGATATTCTCTTCCAGAAGGAGGCCGAAGAGAGATTAGAACACAGTCAGGATGAGGGAGTAGACATAACTCAGAGGAGGTAGGTTTCTGAGGTTCACCTGTGGCTGTTAATTGTGTCTGTGATTGTTATACAAAATCCATTGTATGAAGGAATGTTGGGAGTTTATGAATCCACAGAGGTATGTGCCAGAGTTTTGGTGTTCTCTATATTCCCCAACTGCTTTATTTTTATCTTCTCACTTTCTAGCACATTCAGCTGTGGATGGCAGAGAAGGGACCTGGTGCATTTGTTGTCCCCTTGTTGGAACCCTCCCCAACTGCCCCAAGCAGTGTGATTGCTTTATGTTCTGTATTTTGCCAGCACTTGTTCACGCATCTTAGTTCATGCACTTTATCCTAGTTTTGCTTATATGCTCTGTTTCTCTAAGAAGTTTGTGAGCCGCTCAAGGGCAGGAAGAGATGTTTTATTCATCTTGGAATCATTTGTGCTAAGCACAGTGATGAGCAGATAATAGATGCTCAGAAAAGAGTAAATGAATGGATGAAAAGAGAAAGTCAGGGTGTTTGCTGTCTGGTGAAGTTACACTGTTAGATGAGATCAAGAAAATTAGGACTCTGTGACACTTTGGGAAACATCTACTCTGATGTTCTCAACAAAGAAACTGAGATCCAGAGACACTAAGAGATTTGCATAGGGTTGTTGTAGCTGCTTAATGCTGAGGCTCTGTGCATCACACCATTGATAAAAGAGAGATGTGGAGGTTGTCTGGGGATGTGCAAGGACTGCATCACTGCTTCTCAAACTTTATTGCATATAAGAATCACCGGGGGACCTTGTTAAAATGCACATTCTGATGCAGCATGTCTGGGGTGGAGCCCAACACTCTGCATTTCTAACAAGCTCCCAGGAGATGCCAAAATCACTAAGCTATACCATCTCTACCTACCCTGTTTAATGTTGGCAATTTTGCAGTTATTTTACTTTTGGGACTTCTAGCACTTCTTTGTTCTTAAAACAAAAATCAGAAAGGATTCTGCATATTTAAAGTTCACCCATATACCCTTATTTATTTATTTTTTTAAATTTCCCTTTCTTCTTCTGCTCTTCCCCATGTACATCTCCTGCCTCTTCCCTTTGCAGCCTCTGTGCTCTCTCACTGTGGCCCTGCCCACCAGCTGACTCTTACTTTTTTATGTTCTCTTGCCTCTTAGTTTTCTCTCTCTGATAATGTCTCTTCATCTCTTCTCTTTCATTCCACCTTCTTCTTTTAACTTCATTTATGTTCATATCTTTTTCTCTGTTCAGCTCTTCAGTAACTATTGGTGAGAATGAATATTTGTGAGACATTGGGTTATGAAAATGAATTGGTTCTCGTCTGTACCTTTCAGTAGCTCATGATCTAGGGAAAGAAGACAAATGTGAGCAGATAGACATATCCTTAGGTCAGATCTATAAATGGTAAGCAGGGGAGGAGAGAGGGAGAGAGAAAGGGAGGGAGGGAGGGAGGGAGGGAGAGAGAGAGAGAGAGAGAGAGAGAGAGAGAGAGAGAGAGAGACTGACTCCATGCAAGACTTCCTGGAGGGCTGGCATTGAAATTCTATCTTGAAGAATAAATAGGAGTTTTGCAGGAGATGGAGAGAAAAGTCATTGTAGGAGGAGGACCAGGAGCATATGGAGAGTGTAAAGTGGGAACCCTGTGCTCTTTCTTGAGTCTCTTAATTTCAGGTGAAGACCAATATAGGATTGTGCTGGTTGGGTAGGAATTTCAGATTCCAAACAATGAAGCCAGAGGACAAAGCCAGGATCTCATTAAAAGGAGAGAGAGGAGACTCATTTCTGCTTGGGTGATCCTATAGTTAATGAATCCTAGCCCTGTTTTTTAGACTGGCTTCTGGAATGAGAAAATGATACAGTTTTCATCTTAGACCACTGGGTTGCAACTAACTTTGCTGATGGCCATTACCAAGAAGGGGACAGCTGTTAGTTGGTTTGTGTCCATAGGGAGAGCTGGATCCTGGCCAAGGCCAAGTTACTTGGAATGAAGGCCCAGCTTAGCTTCATGTATTTCTAGAGCTGGGAGGCAGAAAGATGCCATGCTGTTGGGACACCAGCTGCTTCCTGTAATGGTGAGTGGGAGAGATGGAGAAAGAGGGGCTCAGTTTTTCTCAAGGAATTCACAGAATGCACTCTGGTCATTTGGTATTATAGAAGTTTTCACTCATGGGGTCGCCCAGGTGTAGTGATGAGGAGAGATGCCCTCCGCCACCACTTGATTAAATGGTAGCCTTGGTGCCCAAGGGAAGATGGATTGGAAGTAGATGTCTTCCTATGTTTTGTTTGCATTCATTTCTGCTCCCAATCCTTCTACCCCTTTTCTCTGCTTTCAGTACTTTTTATGTACACTGTGGTTTATATTCATTAGCAAAAGGAATCTAAGCTCCTCTGAAGACATTTTTTAAATATCCATTGCATATGAAGAGAGTATCCTGAGTTGGAGATATGTGAGTGAGTAGCGGCCCACCACTGCCTGACTTAAGGGTCATACATTCCAAGGTGTCTT